>NC_081769.1:33137837-33427837 GCF_963082965.1 Carassius carassius | reverse complement strand
TATTAATAGTTTGAATCATCTTTTATTTTTATAATTTTTTGGTTTATAATATAATTAATATAATATAATATAATATAATATAATATAATATAATATAATATAATATAATATAATATAATATAATATAATATAATATAATATAATATAATATAATATGCATAACATTTTTATTTTTAATTTTAATTTAAGTGATATTTTTGTGCATTTGTCATTTGTTTATTTTTTACATTTCTATTTAGTTTTATTTTATTTCTACTTATTTTATATCTACTTATTTTATATATAATATAATAACACAGCAGTTTTATTCCCATTTCAATTATATTTTAGGATTAGTTATATACTATTGTAGTATTTATGAATAGTTTGAATTATGTTTTATTTTTTATACATTTTTGGTTTATAATATAATATAATGTACATAACATTTTTATTGTAATTTTAGTTTAAGTGATATTATGTGCTTTGGTCATTTGTTTATTTTGTATATTTCTGTTTATTTTTATTTTATTTATAATATAATATAATATAATATAATATAATATAATATAATATAATATAATATAATATAATATAATATAATATAATATAATATAATATAATATAATATAATATAATATAATATAATATAATATAATATAATATAATAACACAGCAGTTTCATTCCATTTCAATTATATTTTAGGATTATTTATATACCAATGTTTTATTTTTAAATATTTAGAGTTTTTTTTAGTTTTAGTTACTACAGTCTATTTTGTCATAAAAATCCAGTTCTACTAAGCAGAAATGTGTACTCTCCTACCATAAATATATCAAACTTAATTTTTGATTAATAATATGCATGGCTAAGAATTAATCTGAACAACTTTAAAGATGATTTTCTCAATATTTCGATTTTTTTGCTCCCTCAGATTCCAGATTTTTACATAGTTGTATCTGATCATAACAAACCATACATTAATATAAAAGCTTATTAATGATGAATGAATCTCAATTAAAAAAAATGTGCTCCAGGGTCGCATATATGTGTTGCATTGTCTCAGCTGATTGCATGCAATTCATGAACAACTGACTCTTATTTGTAAGTGAAGTGAATCAGTCGAACAGATTCATGGTTAATGAATCAGTCTATGGAGCAAGCAGCGCCTCTGAAGACCTCAGCGTCTGTTTGTGCAGATAACTGAGATCTGGTTTGGTGTGGTGTTGTGTTATCCTTCACACTTGTGTGTAGTTGATGGGCGCTGCGTTCGTTCTTCATCTGGTGACTCACATGGCGGCGGTGACCATCGATCCTGCAGATCTGAGCGTTCGGACGAGGAAGGATTACTCCAGCCCCATGCCTGTGTTTGACAACACTAAACATCAACACGTCATCCACAACCTGCACTGCATGCTGTGTGAGGTGGACGTGTATGTACTGGACATCACTTTATATTCACTCAATCCCTGTAGAGGAGAAAATATCAGTGCACTGTCCTCACATCCAAGTCGCTTTGAATAAAAGCATCTTCTAAATGAATGAATGTAGAAGTAAAATTATTTAAATTAGAATTAAATTTGCTTCCTACTTCCTACTTTTAATTGGTTAGTGTAACCTGGAGTGACAGGAAGAGGAATATTTCTATGTTGGTTGGTGAAATTGCATTTCTAGATATTTTGCCAGCCTTGCTTTTAAATGTAAATGTAATCAAATTTGCTCCATTAGTATTATTTATATGCCATTGTAGCATTTAGTTATATTTTGAGCTTTATTTTTAGCTTTTATTTCAGATTTCAGTATATAATATAATATGAAATACACTTTAATTTCCTTTATTTCAGTGTTATTTATATACCAGTGTAGTATATTTTGAATTAGCTTTAATTTGAAATATTTTCAGATTTCAGTATAGAATAGAAACTGTAGGCAGTTTTATTTAAATTTAGTGTTTATATTTAAATATTAAAAAATATCTAACATTCATGACATTTCTGTGTTGTTATTTATAAATTATTTTAGTATTTATTAATATTTTGAATTAGCTTAATTTTGTTTATTTTTAGCCTTTGTTACAATTTTAGTCATTTTACCTGTTCATTTTTAATTTTTTTCTATTTACAGTAGGTTCATTTATATCTATTTCAGTTAAAAACAAGACGATCTGCAACATCTGCTATTGGTTTACACAAATTAATTACTTTTAATATTTACTTTTCAGAAAACAAGAGTAGATATCTAAAATTCAATGTTTTTGTAGTACTGTTAACATATTATTATAGTTTTCAATATTTTTAATTAGCTTTTTAATATTTATAATTTAATTTGTATAAAACATTTAATATTTTACACATTTTAGGTGCTTTGTCATTTTTTATATATATTTCTATTTAGCTTTATATATATATATATAATTTAAAAACAGAAAAAACCTGTTATCCTCTTTTTGTATTTTTCTTTCCCCATTGGCAGATATTTTTTCGGGCTTCAGTATAAACTTGCTTAATTTTAATTCATTTTTTTTTTAGTATAAAATAGAATAGAAACTAACGGCAGTTTTATAAAATTTTAGTGTTATTTTAGTACTACTTACATAATAATGTAGTAATGTACAAACATTTTGAATTATAATTATTTTTGGTTTCCATTTTAATTTCTTTAAAAGTTTAAGTATTTTTTTTTTCTGCTTTTGTCAATTTTGCTAGTATTTTTTTCGTTTATATTCAGCTTTAATTATATTTTATTTTTTATAGTGTATTAATTTTCAACTTTAATTTACATTTTTATTTTAGTTAGTAGCTAAGGCAACATTTCAATTTATTTATATATTTATTTTAAAGCGTTTCATCCAATATTGCAGAAATTTAATTTAATTTCAGTGTCATTTTAGCATTATTTATATACTACTGTAGTAATTATTAATATTTTGAATTACCATTTTTTTGTATATATTTTCAAAATCTTTAGATTTTTCTCTTTTTGTAATTTTTGTTGTTGTTTTTGTATTTCTATTTAGCTTCATTTTTCAATTTTAGTCATTTGAGTTTTGGTAAGTCAACTCAAACATTTATTTCTACATTTATATCCTGTTTTATTTGAGCGTTGACAAAAAAAATATTTTTAGTTGACAACAATGTTCCATTTTCATTTTATTTCCTTAAATTGCATTTCATCATCCATGTTTTCTACCTCGAACTTGAAATCCTCTGTTCATTTGTGAATGGCACACAGCTCAGTGAATAATCCGCTTCTCTCTTCACAGCGGACCTAAAGCCAAACACTGCAGCTCATGCAACAAATGCATCGCAGACTTCGACCATCACTGCAAGTGGCTGAACAACTGTGTGGGAGGAAGGAACTACTGGTGAGCAGGAGTCACATTTCAGAACGCTAATGTAGAAGCAGCATTTGCATATTTTTGCTTGACTGGCTGGAGGTTCATGTAGGAGTCGCATGTTTTCCCAGGTTCTTTTTCATAACCATCTGTTCTGCTGTGGTGGGGAAGATGCTCCTGGTTCTTGTGGTCTTGTTTGTCTTCATCGAGCACTATGTGAACCCTTCTGTCCTGCGCACCGCGCCGCAGTTTCAGAGTAAGATCTGCCGTGTCTCTAGACTCAATCCCAGTTCATCAACGCAAGAAATTAATACTTTTATTCGTCAAGGATGCACTGAATTGATTAAAAGTGACAGTTCAGACATTTATGATGTTACAAATGATTTCCATTTCAAATAAATGCTGTTCTTTTGAACTTTCTATCCATCTGTGAATCATGAAAAATAAAATATATCACGGTTTCCACAAAAATATTGATGTTTTCAACATTGATAATAATCAGAAATGTTTCTTGAGCAGTAAATCATCCTATTTTCATGATTTCTGAAGATCATGTGACACTGAAGACTGGAGGAATGATGCTGAAAATACAGCGGAGCATCACAGAAATACATTACACTTTACAGTTATTCACATAGAAAGAGGAAATCTTAAATTTTAATAATATTTCACAATTTTTTACTGTACTTTTGATCAAATAAATGCAGCCTTGGTGAGCAGAAGAGACTTCATTAAAAATATTAAAAATCTTAAAGAGTCCAAACTTTTGAAGTCATGTACTAACTTCGTTTCCTACACTGCAAAAAAAATAAAAATACTTTCCTAATCAGTATTTTTGTTTTGCTTTCCAGTACAGATATCTTAACATTCTTAAAAATAACATTCTTTAAAAAAGATTTCTGATATCGAAAGTCTTGTTTAAAAAAAATCTAAATCAAGCAAATTTCTGCTTAAAACAAGAAAAATCTGCCTTTGGTCGAAGTTCATTTTTCTTACTGCATTGGCTGATATTTTTTTCTTGTTTCAAGCATAAACTTGCTTAATTTCAATGCATTTTTTCAGAAAACAAGACAAAATATTTAACATTCATGACATTTCAGTGTTATTATTTATAGTATTTATTAATATTTTGAATTAGCTTAAATTTTTATATTTTTAGTTTTCAGTTTGTTTAAACCTCTTACAATTTTATTCATTTTACCTGTGCATTTTTATTAGTTTTTCTTTTTAGTTTATTTTTCTTTTACAGTAGGCTTAATGCAATGTAATGCACTTTTCAGAAATCAATAGTTAATATCTTAAAAAAATATTGTTTACATACTATTATAGTGTTTATTAATATTTTAAAATGAGCTTTTTATATCTCCAGTTTAATTCGTTTAAAATTGTTCATACTTTACTAATTTTATGTGCTTTGCCAATTTTGTTTTATATTTCTATTTAGCTTTATCTTTCATCAATTTTATTTAAAAACGGAAAAAAGTGTATTTTTTTTACCCCATTGGCAGATATAAACATGCTTAATCTTAATTAATTAAATGATTTTGCTTCCCAAGTGAGCGTGTCTTGATTAAAGAAAGTTGAGATGTTTTTGCAGCGTGTAGCTGTAATGTGTCATGTTCTCTGGCAGCTGTGAAAGGCAACGTCTCGTGGCTGGTTTTCCTGCCGACGGCTCCTTTAGAGACGAGCTCCATCAGTCTTCTGGCGCTGGCCTTCATCACAGTCCTGCTGGCTCTGGCTGCTCTCTTACTGCTCTGCCACTTACTCTGCTTCCACATTTACCTCCGTGAGTTTGAGTCCAGTGTTATCCACTGTTAAAGACAGATAGCAGCTTCTGTTCACTCTATGTTGTGTCTCAGTGTCTCAGGGCATCAGCACTTACGAGTACATCATCAGAAAGCGCCAGTCTCCGAACGCTAAAGAGAAAGAGCAGGTTCCTCCGGCGCTGCCGTCTGACGGAGTCACCGCACAGGTACACACACACACACATAAATACAATGAACACAGTTAAACAATAAATACCAATCGTGCAATGCAACTTCAAATAAAACACTAAATAACTCTTTTGCATATGGATAACAAGAAATTGCATTAAAATTTATGCAAAATATACAGCATGGATTTTTTCAGGCCAAAAGGATGTTTAACCAAGCTAAAAGCTCCTTCAGAATATTAATAAATGGTATAATAGTTAATTTATTAATAAATCACTTTGAAATTGTATATATCATTAAAAGCACTATACAAAATAAACAATTAATTTAACAGTACAGAACACTTGCCATGCAAAAATAGCTTCTTTGCATGGGGAAAAAAAGTATTGCATTAAAATTGATTATTATAATTAATTGTAGGATTTTTAGCTAAGCTAAAAAAACTAATTCATAATTAATATAAATAAATATGTCATGTGTATATATATATATATATATATATATATATGAATGTACATATATAAATGATTATTTATTTAAAAATAAAATAATCTTACAAAGTAATATTTAACATTTTTATATTATAACATTTTTGAATATGTACATATTGAATTAATTTATTATTTATTTGTTACATTTATTCTTTTAATTTATTTTTAATATTTAATATCATTATAATATTTAAAACATTTATTTTTTGTATAGCTGCTTTGAAAGAATATGTTTCATCAAAATTATTGTGAAATTAATTGAATAATGCTACAACAACAACAACAACAACACTGCATAGATACAACACACTCATCAAAAAATATAACGGATGTAAAAGAAAATGATTAAAAATCTCACAAATTAGAATTAATGCTATATACAGTTTCATGGATTTCAAGGCATTTTTTCAAGGTGTGGCCAAAAGTTTAAGGTCATTCAGAATATGAATAAATATCGATATAAAGATTATTAATAAAATCTTGCAATGCAATTCAACAAAACACTAAATAACTGATGCAAGATAGGATTTATGCAGAATTTTGTTCTCATGTTCAGGATGTTCAGTCATCTCATCTCATGCGATAAGAGGACGTTTCGACTCTTTTTCTGCTTTGATTCAGATCATTAACATCATGCACATTTGCACAGACTTCACCTGCTTCTGTGTTTTGTCTTCCTCTAAGAGTCTCGGGCCGCTGGAGTCTCCTGTGAACTGTGACGCGCCGCTCTCCAGCAGATCTTGGTGAGCTTTAAGACTGAGAGGTAATGCTTAGATCTTTTCTCACGCAGTCACTTCAGAGGCTCTGCTGCTTCTTCCCTAGCACGTTTAAACTGGAAGAGAGAGGACCAACATCCGCTCGACTGCCAGAGCCCATCTGTGCTGAGGTAATCAGACCTAGACTTCAGAGATGAAGCCACTCAGGCAACATGATCAGCACTGAATCTCTACTGCTGTTGTTGAATAATAGATGAGAAATAATGACAAATTAGACGTTTTGCCTTGGCAACTAAATGAAAAACGTAATTTAAGTAAAGCTAAAATAAAATAAAATACTAATAATATCTGAAAATGTAAAATGTTGCCTTGTTACATTTTTTTAATCTAAAAAATCCACTTCAACATAAGCAAAATAATAATAGTAAAAAAATAATAGCGTTTACAACTAACTGAAATTTCTTTTAATTTTTTTTTAATGAAAATTAATAAATTAATGAAAATAAATGAATATATATATATATATATATATGACATAACAAAACACTAAAATAAACTAAAATGTCATTAACTATAGAATAATAAAAATAATTAATGAATACTATGAATAAATTACTTCTAATATTATTAATACATTTTTAAACTTGTACTACTCTTAATAAATTACTATTACAATAAATATATACTATATATACTAATTATATTAATAAATACTATTTATTAATAAATTAACTTATTATATATTATTTATATATTATTAATATAATATATATATATATAAAATGTATCAGTGCATTGGTACTTATTTTAGTATTATTTATTATAATGCTTAAATAACACTGCATTGAATGTATCTTTTGAACTAATGAGAATAAATAAGACATTCAGTGCCAAAAAGTATCATTTTATATAATGAAACATGTCTTTTCAGCTGGAGGAGGTGAATGAAGAGAGACGTCTGGAATACAGCTCTGGATCCCCAGCTCAGGTGATCGCAGGTAAAGCTGCAGTGTTTTCTGCCTCGTATTTACCTCCAGCCACAGCTGACTGTCCTCCTGTTTCCTGCTGGTAGCTGAGCCTGTGATGTCACTTCCTGTGGGCTGGAACCTCAGCGGGATGGAGAAGAAGCCTGCGGAGGGAAGGCCGATCGTCCAGGACCCGCTGGGAAGCTCCATCATGGACGCAGCCGTGGTTCATCAGCAGCTGATGACGGAGACACAGACGCAGTATTTGGGATTCACTGAGCAGATGCCATGAGTCTAAACTCACAAACTGATGCACACGGCAAGATCTGCCTAAAGTCTGATTGATCCACTTCAGTAAGGATATATATATACACCGAAAGATCTGATGGGGATGATCGTCTTCGAGTCGAACTAGATTAATGATTCAATGAACCGTTCTTAAAGAACCGTTTAGTTCACTCCTGAATGAATCAGTCATTTGAACGAATCGCATGAATGAATAAATGACTCGATGACTTAATCATTAAGACATTAACAACACCTACTGGACGTTTTAGTTTATTATTTAGAATACCATTTCATTAAAGAAATTATTTCACATTTGCATAGTTATAATAACAAAATTAATTAAAAGTATAGTTCATCCACCCAAAAAAAAAAAGACAATTGTTTCATCATTTATTCAGCATCATGGTCCAAAAGAGTGTATGCTTTTTGTAATGTTTGTTTGATGCTTTACATAACAATTACTTTATCTTTGGGTAGTCATTTATCAGCCAAATTTGATGTGAGATTAATTGGCGATTAGTTAGATTAATTAATTAATTAGATAAAAAATTAAAATCATTTACCAACCTGAATATATATATATATCCTTACTGAGAAAAGTGAGGATATGACAAAAGAACGTATCTCTGGATCGACCGATATTGCGTATGGTGTATTAAATATATTTTAATGAATTTAATGTAAATTGAGAAGCACACTGTATATATGTCTCTCTATATATTTGTATATATATATATATATATATATATATATATATATATATATATATATATATATATATATATATAGCACAATATAAAGTCAGTACTATGAGATAGAATCGGAAATCGGAATTCAGTAATCGAAAAAAAGCTAAAATTAAATATAATAAAGTATTAGATAAAGAAAAGAAGAAAAAGCCTAAGCGAAAAATTGAAAAATGTTGCATTGCCACTTGTATTTAAGTACTGCAGTTACTAAAATTTAAATAAACGAATAAATTAATTAACTAATATATATGTTAATAAACTAATTAATAAACTAATTAATAATATATATATATATGCACACAACACAAATAAATGAGAACTGTATGATATAGTGTATACTCAGAATGTCAAGAATAAAAGTCATGAGATAAAAAAGTTGCATTTACTTTTATATCTATATATATATATTATTTGGCAGAAATGGTCTTGTACAAATATGCACTCTCTGATGAATTTAAAGTGCTGTTTCTGTAACATATAGTATGTAGTTTTACATGGTACAGCTGGTTTATTTTAAGATGTTTTATAAAAACTGATTAAGGATGAAATGCAAACAATGTTATGACACCGTTTCACCTGTAAGATTAATGAATGAATTATATTAGATATTTTTATATTTTGAAATAAAGGCTTGTAGATGTGTGTGGTGTGTTTGATGCCACAAACTTTTAATCATCTTCCAATTTTTATTATTTTTTTTTTTTTGAAAGTCTGAAAATCCTGGCACAAACTGAGAAGTGTGAAAACAAGTCCTGTTTTTTCTTTATATTATCCTGAGGGTCTATTATGTAATCCTGGTCCAGAACGCTAGTTGTGTAACATTTCGTGGATTTTAAGATTTATTCTCAATCCCTGAAGAGATGCTTCGCTGCAGGACCCTCAGGCATCAGAGCTGCTGTTTATCATCTCATCTTTCCTGCATTCCAGCATCTTGATCACTGGGCAAGGAAACAGCTATTCCCAATGGGAAAAACATTATCCAGCCTGCTGAAAACATTCTCTTCCTGCATATTCACTCATTTTAATGTTTATATACAAGCATGTATAGTAACTCTTCAATTCTATGACACTGTAAATAATTAATTACTTTGTAAATAGTTAAGTGGTAACAGGGTTGACGGTCATAATATAAACAGGCCAATATATTATTTATTTATTTATTAGTAGTTAGTTTTTTTTTTAAATATATGTTTTTGGCTCATAGTAAAACGTTGTTATAAATATAAATATTAAATATTTAAAAAAGAATTCTCATGTGAACTCGAGCGGGCAACCAATCACAGCGCGGCGTCTCATCGTCCTCAGGCGCGCGCTCAGCAGCAGCGCGCACTCACTCACTCACTCACGCGCGGATCGCAGCAAGCGTCGCGAGTGCTGCGCTTCTAATTCCCGCGTATGTCTAATGATATAAACATGTTCCACTAGATACTGACAGAAAGAAGATCACGAAAGAGGCGTCATTCATCTAGGTAAGACTGTGTTTTGTCCGTTACAGCGGCGCGTTACCCTCATATCGTCCGATTTGATTGCGTTTGAAGCTGAAATATTGCGTGATTGATCACAAACGCGCGTTCATGTACTTGTCATTTTACCTCAGAAACAAAAACGAGCCGATTTTGCGTTTGATTATCGATCGTTGTCACGGAAGTCGGTTTGATTTAACGTTACTTTCATTTTTGTCTCGTTGCGTAATTCCGTGCTGGTTTGGTTGTGTTTTTGTCAGTATTGATGACAATAACAATGATCACGTGTTTCTTCATGATTTATATAACTGTGTGATGCTGCTAATGTACAGAGATTACATAAACGAACAAGATCCACGTTTAAAATACAGAAGATAACTCCTCTATCTATCTATCTATCTATCTATCTATCTATCTATCTATCTATCTATCTATCTATCTATCTATCTGTCTGTTTATACGTCAGTCCATCCATCAATCTATACATATTTATGTCTATGTCTACGTCCAATTATCATCTCTCTCTAAATCTATATTTATCCAACCGTTTATATGTCCATCCATCCATGTCTTGATCCATCCATCTATCTGTCCATCTATGTTCATATATTTGAGAATGTGCTGTTCCGAGGAGGTTTCTCGTTTTGTCTCTCATTATCATCACAGTTTTCCCATCCATATGTTGGCAGATTATTTTCGCTTGAGCAGAGGAGTTTGGCCCAGATTGCTCCCAGCTCTAGGTTTTGTCAGATAACCCAGAACAGATCTTTAGATCAGAGGAGAAGCCCTGAAACGAGGCCTGTGTGGTATATCATATCATAAAGAAGGACTGTATGAACTGGCGAAAAACCTTGAATGCGATGCAAGTTTCTGTGATAAAAACACCTGCTGAAGGCATGAATCTAAATCTAGAAATCTCGATCAGACAAACATGTGTCGATGAGTGTGTTCTTCACAGACGTCCTCAGATCGCCCTGCTGCTGTTGATCAGGTCATCTTCATCTTCATCACGTCTAGTGACACTCACTCAGTTATACAGACACTCACGGTTTCTCCAGCATCATTCACTGCACAAGCACTAATGACTCCAGCACAACTACAGCTATACATCACATATACCACACAGGCCTCGTTTCAGGGCTTCTCCTCTGATCTAAAGATCTGTTCTGGGTTATCTGACAAAACCTAGAGCTGGGAGCAATCTGGGCCAAACTCCTTTGCTCAGGCGAAAATAATCTGCCAACATATAGTTAACTACTGAGGGCTTCAGGTTTCCTTGTGCTTTACATTTTCCTGTTTGCATCATATCCTCTTTCTCTCTTTAATGTTTTATGTCACTCTAATATTTTGAATTCCTTGTCAGTTCTTGCCTGATATAAATAGTTTTTTTTGTTTTGTTAAAAATAGGTCAGTTTATTGTGTGCTCTCATCTGTGCAGCTCATGACCAGAAGGTGAATGCATGCTCCACCAATCACAGATCCTCCTGAGGTCATGTAAACGAGCATGTATTTCTCCTCTCTGATGCTCCATCATTATCTGTGTGTGTTCTTTTGTGAACGTCCCAGAATCTCCTCCAGCAGTAGACAGCAGCGAGCTTGTCTCGATCACTCACATTACACTCGCTTAGATCACACAGTTGCATCATATATTAAAGATGATGAAATCTGTTATTAGCAGAGCCAGTTTTATGATGGTAATGATTGCAGAAATTATATTGACCGGGTGTGTTCATGAGAGTATTTAAAGCAACACTTATTTTTGGAAATATGTTATGTTATGACAATTTTTACCCTGGAATCTTACGTCTCTGGGGTATATTTGTAGCAATAGCCAAAAATACATTGTATGGGTTGAAATTATCAATTTTTCTTTTTATGTCAAAAATCATTAGGAACTTAAGTAAAGATAATGTTCCATGAAGATATTTAGTAAATTTCCTACTGTAAATATATCAAAACCTACTTTTTGATTAGTAAAATGCATTGCTAAGACTCCATTTGGACAACTTTAAAGATGATTTTCTCAATATTTTGATTTTTTTTTCTAATATTTGTATCTCATAACAAACCATACATCAATGGAAAGATGTTTTATTCAGCTTTCGGATGATGTGTAAATCTCATTTTTGACAAATTTACCCTTAAAACTGGTTTTGTGGTCCAGGGTCCAAATGATACTTTCTGTATAAAGTGTCACTTTTACAGTATATCACAATAATATTATATATCTCAAGATGGAATAAAATGTATTAATAATTAGGGATGTCCCGATCAGGTTTTTTTGCCCTTGAGTCAGAGTCATTTGATTTTGAGTATCTACCGATACCGAGTCCCGATCCGATACTTCTAAAATACATTAAAAAAAAGAATAAAGAAGAGAAAAAATACATATCCAGGATGTTCAATAAATTACATTTTGAAATATATTCAAATAGAAAACAGCTATTTTAAATAGGCTAGCAAAAATATTTCAAAATTTTTCTGTTTTGCTGTACTTTGGATCAAATAAATGCAGGCTTGGTGAACAGGAGACTTCTTTAAACAACATTTAACAAGCTTACTATTCAAAAACTTCTGACTGGTAGTATAGGCAACTGTATTTTTTCTCTAATTTCTAGCTTTTAATTGTCTTAGAATTCTATAACTGCTGGACGATAACAAATAATGATTTGTTTATATACTACAAAGACTGTTTATCACATAATAAGGTAGAATAGTTTCTATACTGTAATAAATACTATGTCAATCAGCACTGCATTGTTCATTTACTTTATTTATCACCTGCTGGAGATGACTTAAAAAAGAAAAACACATTGTATTTGTGTTTCCAAAAGTTTCTGTTTTTCTGTGAAAAAAGCAGTTTTCATACAGCGATAGCTGGATGCTTTTGTCCATATTAGGAATTTCCTGATATGACTTTCTGCGCGAGAGCGCCCTCTGGCGTCGAGTATGAATGAAACGCACACTGCAGGAGTGTTTAGCGCTCTGTGATGTTCATCGCGCCTTATTCTGGGTCCGAATAAAACACCAGATCATGCGCAGACTATCCTGTCTCTTGAGTTTAAATCTATATTTATTCACAACTTTATTATATATATCCGAGTCCTGATCGGGAGGTAACATCCGTTTCCGATCGAGCCTGAAACCATGTGATCGGGCCCGATTTCTGATCCCGTGATCGGATCTGGACATTCCTATTAGGGCTGGGCGATATAAAAAAAAAAAATTATATCTCGATATTGTCAAATTTTTTACGATATTCGATATATATCTCTATGTTTGCATTTGCATTTAAATAATAAAAAATAAAACATGATTTTCTTTTGCCCATTAAAAAAAAACATTTAGATTAAACAGCTAATTTAAGCAGTTAAAAAATCTAGACCAAGAGATCACTTACTGCTTTTTATTAAATGAATACATGTAGGCCTATATGTAACTGAAGCAGTGCAAATTAAGTAACAGTTACAGAAAGTGCATTCTGTCAACTTTTTAGTGCATGCAATTCACAATTTAAACTATGCAACTGGGATAAGTATTTTATCTTAATTATTTTAACAAGTTTGTAAGCTAAGAACACAAGTCTGTCAACTGTCTGTGGTTTTAAGAGAAGCTCTGTGGCATGAAACTATGGTCCTACTGACACTAAAAACCCTCTTAGATGGGGAGCTAGTTGCTAAAGCACATAGCTCTTATATATAAATATATATAAATGAATACCAAAGACTTTTGCATTCTCTCGGTCTATATTATGGAAACTGGTAAACATATCAGTGAAATTCCCCAATAGTAATTCCAAATGGCCATAGCCTATGTTTCTCTATTCAAACATCAGCGGTCGAGTAAGTGCATTTATTTTGCGATCACAAACGCAAACAATACAGTTGAGATCTCACGACAGAACACAGACCGGCTGAACGACGCTTTCATTAGATCGCTCAATTCCAGCTTGTTAGTGTTTTCAGATTATCGTCAGCGGCTCTTCCGCAATGAGGAGTGAGCACGTGCGCATGGTTGCCAGATTGCTTAAAATAAGCAAACACCGGGCAGAAAATGTATCCTTGTAACAGTGGAGCTCTGATTGGGAGATTTAAACTCTTGTTATCTGACAACCGCTATCATTACAGCTCTCGTAGTAGAGGGACGTAGAGCAGTCAGCAGTTACAGGTTCCTTTTTTGGACATTCGGCGCGTTCTTTTGGGAAAGTATGCTTGAATTTGAAATATTCGATATTCCCGATATATTCAAATTGTACATCGTCGTCAAAATTATTCCGATATTATCGCTTATATTCGATATATCGCCCAGCCCTAATTCCTATTAATAATATATTAATGCATTAATATATGCATTATAGGGTTGCATGATTTGGGGAAAGTCTAACTGCAATTTTAAAATGTAATATTTAAATTTTAACTAAAAAATAAATAAAAGAACATCAGGTTTGTTTGTAGTGCTGTAGAAATTTCTATGTGAATAATAATAATAATATTATTATTATTACTAAATTACAAATATTAAAATAACAAATATCACTATTGTAATAATAATATTAATGTTTTATATAATAACGTGTTAACATTACTTCAATTACAGTTTTACTACATAATAAAAATAAAGCATTTTAATGATAAAAATGTAATAAAATTATAAATATATTTAATTTAAAATTTAATATAAATTTTAATAAAAGTATAATAATAATAATTAATAAAAAAAATCATTTGACAACTTTTTTTTACAGAAAAATGCAGGGGGCCAATAATACTTATAAATCAGTAGAAAGATGTAAAGTTTAGTTTATAAAATATTAAAATCTGCAGTGAAGAAATGTAATATATATAAATCATATATTGTTATTTTTTATTCATATGCTCTGTTATTCGATTGTAATATATATATATATATATATATATATATATATATATATAAATCATTATTTCTCAGTAATATAATAACTAATTGAAATGAAGCGGCAATTTAGATACTTTACAAATAAAACATGCTTCATGCAATTATAGCAATTATTTCCCATCTTTATTTTCAACTCAATGGACGCAAAGCAAATGATCTGATTTGCATTAGCATTGATTGCATGTTTGCACTCCTCCATGTTTCTCTTTCACTCTTTGTTTTAGCAAGAAAGATAAGAATGTAATCATTTATTCACTCACGACAGAGATAGTGGCGATGTCTCTAGTACACTGGACAGACAGCACAATGGTCCCATAGAGCTGAATGACATTATTGAGAGTGATTCAGAAAGGTTGAAAGACAAGTAAAACACAATAGGGACATCTTCAAGTGGACTGTACTCGAGGAGTTCACTCTGTTGTGTGCACATAAAGACAGATCCAGCTCCTGACATAACCCTCACTTCAGATTTGAGTCATGACATCGCAGGGCTGCTGCAGTGCATTATGGGAGCTTCTGTGCTTCTGTTTTGAATGACTGAGCTGTTTCTGCACTGACTTCTTAAGAATAACGTCATCTTTTGCTTTCTGTTTGATTATTATCATGTAGTGTTAAAGTAAAAAAGATCATTTGGATTGTATTTTGACTTGTTAATCGCTCAATCTTGATCATTTGCTCTTGTGAAAGTTTTAAACGTGAACTAACCGGCGTGAGCTAATTGTGAACGGTAACACGATTACAGCTTTACATTATAAACACTCGAGTTCAAAACTGTCAAACTAATATGTGTGTTATTACTGCTTTGCTCTTTGCCTTTAAGCAGCTAATACTCAGATTCAATATAAAACTCCCATAAATAACTTTGCAGGTGTTCATGTATTTGTGAACACTGATGTGCATGTGCTATATTAGTATATTATTATAGTGTAGGGCTGTCAACGAATATTCTAAATTCGAATATGTATTCGAATAGTTTAAAAAAAACGAATTTCGAAGGTGAAAATTAATATTTGAATAAAAAAAAATGTGGAAAAAAAGGCCTGCGGTAGTAGAAGCAGTGTTGTCTGCTTTGCGAGTGGGCCGCTAGCGCGCCTGAGGGTTCAGGGACAGGTCACAGCCTCACAGGAGTCGCACTGTCTGGCACAACATCGCTGCTGAAAGTTGACGCGTCTTCATGGAAGATGCCAGCAAGTGCAGAGCCCAACTCGACCGCAGCAGAGAAAATGAGGTAAAATTGTTGACCCGCGAGATAAAGTTGTATGCAAGCTATTTAAGATACAGTTAGCATACCATTCGACCACTAGCAACATGAGGTCACATCTCAAAAATGTGCACCCAAATGAGCATGGCATAATGTGTGGAACTCCAGCTAAACAGTCACGTCTTGACACTTAACGTTACTTTGCATCGACCGCCGCAAGCACTTTGTCTGCAACATGACAAGAGGCCATAACGGATAAATTAATTTTGTTCATTTGTAAGGACATGAGACCGATCAGTATCGCGGATGGGGCACGCTTCGGGGAGTTCTGTCAAGCAATGGATCCGAGGTTTGATTATTTATCGTTTCATGTCAAGGAAAAGTTCCATGTTTACCATAGCACAGCTCGCTCGGAGCATTCAATGTCAGTTCTATATGCTGTAAAAGTTCAATTAATATTAATAATATTTGTTTCAATCACTGAATGAAGCCTGCTATATTTGGGACAACAGTCGCAACCTTAAATTGCTTGCACAAAAATGTGTTTGTTCATTTAAACCATTATGCACAGAGAACGTGAGGGTGAGAGAGCGTGAGGTCTGCAGTCTTGGCCATTAGTTGATTTCCTTGTTTTTGTGTAGGTAATACGTTGTCATATATGTTTAAACTTAAATAGACGATCTATACAAGTAGTTATGTCTCTTCGTATTATTTTGGCCTGTTATTGACGTAATGCGCGTCATTGACAACATGCGCAACCAGATGTTCGAATAGTTCGAATATTCGTGTATTTTTTAGAGGGAATATTCAAACGTTATTTTTGAGCAATTTTGACAGCCCTATTATAGTGTTATATTTCGATTTCACAAAGAAACGTGCAGCATTTTGTCCAAGTGATGATAAAAGAATACATTTAGTTTATAATTTCTCTTAAATCTGATTTTGTTAAAAAAAACTGAAACGAATTGTTGCAACTTTAATATTAACATTAACATTCACGTTCTCCACCAGCAACATGGAGGAGTTTAAAGTTCAGAGCGCCAAACACCCCGTACCCAACAGTTCACCCATGCGGCCGCACAGCGAGCACCCGAAAGATCACGCAGCCAAACGCCTGTCCTCCGCGTCCAACGGCACGAGCGATGGAGGAGCGGGAGCTAAAACACCTGTGGAGATCACCGCGCTGGAGGAGTCCTTCCGCCGCTTCGCCATCCACGGAGACACACGAGCCACCGGCAGAGACATGAACGGCAAGAACTGGTCCAAACTGTGTAAAGACTGCGGCGTCATCGATGGCAAGAGCATCACCCTCACAGACGTGGACATAGTCTTCTCCAAAGTCAAGTAAGTCAGCACAACAGGTACACAACATTTAGGAGAACTGTTGGGGAAAGTTACTTTTAAAAGTAACTAATTGCGTTACTTTTTTGCATTACATTACTTTTGCATTACTTTTTCTCATCTGGGCTGAGCTTGCTTGTTTGTTTTTTATATTTACAAAAAAAAAGTTATGTATTTTGTTTATATAAAAGGCTGATGCAAATGTAAATTCAATATAAGGGAAAAAATGGGAAAACAAAGTAACTGGCATTTCTTATTTGAAAACAAAACTCCCATCAGTTGTTCAGGACTAGAACATTCAATTTTTTTTGTTCTTGATGCAAAGCTAATGACTTGATATGCACACTAACAAATCTGATCTTCTAGTTTTTCAATGTGCAATTAAATGTTACATTCTTGCATTTAGCAGACACTTTTATTCAGATCATGCATTCCCTGGGAATCAAACCTATGACCCTGGCATTATTAGAGCCATGCTCTACTATTAGAGCAACACCTAACATTTCCTTCTCCCGTCTTGCATCACTTACTTTGAGTTTGTTGCGATGCATCCTGGGATTGCATTGCCTATGAAGCATGCATTTGATACCGTTTTTGATTTTGGCTAAAACTTTGTGCCTGAAATGCTCAGTGCTGTCGAGGTAGGATTCGATTACACTGTCAACCAATAGGATTTTCTCGTAGACATCTGACACAGTGCGTCATATACACATAAACACAGATGTTGCATGCGTGTAAACAGCAAAAAACACTATGAGATCTGATTTGGGCCGTGTTTAGATGTGGTTTTAGGTCTGGTCATCTGACCCACTTTTACATTGATTCTCCTTTTAATGCGCCACTCTTTCACATCAGGTTCAGGTCAGGTTAGCAAATCACGCAGGGAAGAGATGAGTTAGTGACAGATTCATATGCATGTATTTATTCATCCCTCTCATGTGCATGTCATATTAATTCATAAATCATACAGCCTCTTTTATCAAGCTGTGTCAGAGAACAAATGCTCCAGTTGATCTGTGCATTATGCAGTATGTGCATGTTAACAAATGGGATAAAACAAAATGTGTAAAAATATTGAATAAGTGCAATAAAGCTTTGCATTGTAGGAATGTAGAACTGTAACAGAAAATATTTTCTTATCTGAATATGCATTCTATAAAACCAAAAAATAATAATAATAATGTTATTTGCAAAAAGATCTAAACCTTGATGAATTTGTCTATTTGTGAATTTAAAGGCATGATAAGGAGATTGGTAATAGAGGCTTGTGATTGTTTTTGTTGAGATGATATTATGATTAAATATTGTTTTATTATGGATTTCTTGTATTTTAAAATAATAGCTGCTACCTTGGCCAAATCTCTCTTGTAAAAGAGATTTTAATGTCAATGAGATAAATAAGGGTAAAATAAAATAAATATAAAACTAAAACGTATTATAATTCTAATTCTTAATATTACTAAATAATTTATTAATCTAATAATTATTTAATATATTACTTAATATCATTAAATTATCTATCTAATAAATTCTTATTAAATGTTATTTTTCAAATAATATACTTTATTTAAAAAAAGACAAAATACACAAAAAATATTAAAACTATAATGAAAATATATAAGAGAAAATATCTATTTATAGATAATAAAATCTTATTAAAAATACCGTATTTTCCGGACTATAAGTCACACTTTTTTTCATTGTTTGGCTGGTCCTGCGACTTTTAGTCAGGTGCGACTTATTTATCAAAAATAATTTGACGTGAACCAAGAGAAAACATTACCGTCTCCAGCCGAGAGAGGGCGCTCTATGCTGCTCAGTTCTCCTGTAGTCTACACTGAAGACATAGAGCGCCCTCTCGTGGCTGTAAACGGTAATGTTTTCCCTTGGTTCTTGGGTCTAAATAAATGTGACTTATAGTCCAGTGCGACTTATATATGGTTTTTTCCTCATCATGACGTATTTTTGGACTAATGCGACTTATACTCAGGTGCGACTTATAGTCCGAAAAATACGATATTTACAAAAACAATATACAGTAGTATAATACTGTATCAGTAAATAACACTGCACGGTGAAGAGGAGTCGTGCTGTGTTGATGTTTTTCTGGTTCTTCCCCCAGAGCCACAGGCCATGATGGCTCATGCTGAATAACCCTGATGACTTCAGGACACAAGGAGTCATCGCTGCTTCAGTAGGGCCAGATTTTAATGATGTGCCCTTAATATAGAGCACCGTACACACTGATCTCGCCTTTAAACATGTTCAGAGAAAACTGCTGGTTCCTTCAAACAGGAGAATGAATTTATCAAAATCGTGTAGTATTGATGCCTCTTCTGAAGCCTGCAGTAGTGAAGAGATTCTTCACCCCGACGGAGCGAGAATAAAGCTTATTCTGCTAGACAGCGTCAGAACAACGTGGCTGAGCAGAAACAAGAGAAAGAAAGCACCAAATTCATGCATTAACATTTAAAAGAAAATGTGCACGCAAAAAGAAAGTCAATCCAACCCTTTATGCCACTTTAAGAGTATTATTATCATCATCATTATTATTACTTCATGGACAAAAAAACAACATGAATATATCATGACTGTTGTCCTTTAAAGCTGCATCACACAGCAATGCAAACATCACAATACTCCTCCATTCAGCACGTAAAACCACAGTACAGAAAAAGTCTTGTTGCATGCACTGCGTAAAAATGTATTCGTTTTCCATACACATTAGTTGAGATGCAAACTGAAGAAAATAAGTCTGAGAAAAATGAAGTGAGTTTATGCTTAAGAAAAACTAATATCTGTCAATAGGGAATAAAAATGACTTCTGTCTTTCAATTAAGTTCATTTATTTTTCTGAGCACACTGGCAGATATTTGTTCTTGTTTTAATCATAAACTTGTTTCATTTTGATTTCAATTCTCAACAAATTGATGATGCTGAGTTCAAAAATATCAATGAAACCTTCATATCACATGTAGTTTTTTTTTTTACCCCCACAAAAGAATGCAGAGCAGTTGTGTTTGTTTTCATGTGTTAATACCGCATATGTATGTTAATGACTCTATGAATATGTATGAATATGAAAGCATTCAGCACACAGTAGTGAGACATTAGGCAGCAGGAAGAATCGCACAAACAGAACTGCTCAGCAAAGAAGTCAAATTAATTATAAAGCCAAAGAGGAGTGTTTACCCAAGCTGCTATAACAGCAGAAGGGGAGACGACGGACTTGATGGGCTTTTGTTTAGGTTCTCGATCACCACGGTTTGTGTTTCTATGTGACTCTGCGACTTTTAGTCAGGTGCGACTTATTTATCAAAAATAATTTGACGTGAACCAAGAGAAAACATTACCGTCTCCAGCCGAGAGAGGGCGCTCTATGCTGCTCAGTTCTCCTGTAGTCTACACTGAAGACATAGAGCGCCCTCTCGTGGCTGTAAACGGTAATGTTTTCCCTTGGTTCTTGGGTCTAAATAAATGTGACTTATAGTCCAGTGCGACTTATATATGGTTTTTTCCTCATCATGACGTATTTTTGGACTAATGCGACTTATACTCAGGTGCGACTTATAGTCCGAAAAATACGATATTTACAAAAACAATATACAGTAGTATAATACTGTATCAGTAAATAACACTGCACGGTGAAGAGGAGTCGTGCTGTGTTGATGTTTTTCTGGTTCTTCCCCCAGAGCCACAGGCCATGATGGCTCATGCTGAATAACCCTGATGACTTCAGGACACAAGGAGTCATCGCTGCTTCAGTAGGGCCAGATTTTAATGATGTGCCCTTAATATAGAGCACCGTACACACTGATCTCGCCTTTAAACATGTTCAGAGAAAACTGCTGGTTCCTTCAAACAGGAGAATGAATTTATCAAAATCGTGTAGTATTGATGCCTCTTCTGAAGCCTGCAGTAGTGAAGAGATTCTTCACCCCGACGGAGCGAGAATAAAGCTTATTCTGCTAGACAGCGTCAGAACAACGTGGCTGAGCAGAAACAAGAGAAAGAAAGCACCAAATTCATGCATTAACATTTAAAAGAAAATGTGCACGCAAAAAGAAAGTCAATCCAACCCTTTATGCCACTTTAAGAGTATTATTATCATCATCATTATTATTACTTCATGGACAAAAAAACAACATGAATATATCATGACTGTTGTCCTTTAAAGCTGCATCACACAGCAATGCAAACATCACAATACTCCTCCATTCAGCACGTAAAACCACAGTACAGAAAAAGTCTTGTTGCATGCACTGCGTAAAAATGTATTCGTTTTCCATACACATTAGTTGAGATGCAAACTGAAGAAAATAAGTCTGAGAAAAATGAAGTGAGTTTATGCTTAAGAAAAACTAATATCTGTCAATAGGGAATAAAAATGACTTCTGTCTTTCAATTAAGTTCATTTATTTTTCTGAGCACACTGGCAGATATTTGTTCTTGTTTTAATCATAAACTTGTTTCATTTTGATTTCAATTCTCAACAAATTGATGATGCTGAGTTCAAAAATATCAATGAAACCTTCATATCACATGTAGTTTTTTTTTTTACCCCCACAAAAGAATGCAGAGCAGTTGTGTTTGTTTTCATGTGTTAATACCGCATATGTATGTTAATGACTCTATGAATATGTATGAATATGAAAGCATTCAGCACACAGTAGTGAGACATTAGGCAGCAGGAAGAATCGCACAAACAGAACTGCTCAGCAAAGAAGTCAAATTAATTATAAAGCCAAAGAGGAGTGTTTACCCAAGCTGCTATAACAGCAGAAGGGGAGACGACGGACTTGATGGGCTTTTGTTTAGGTTCTCGATCACCACGGTTTGTGTTTCTATGTGCCGTTTTACCAGCCGAATGCATTCGCTGTATGTCACAATTCAAATGCAGTACCAGAACTGTTTATTGTACTGAAGTAAACGAAATACCGTGCAGTTTGATTGGATGCTCGGCCCATGATGGCAGCAACTACTGATGCATTTCCTCTCTTTTAAAGACGATTAGAAGTGCATTTCTTCCTCTGAAATGAAAAACTGGTAAACGCTGTACAGCTGTAATGCCGGGCGTCTCAGAGCTGACATGTTCATGTTTACACCGCGTCTGCTCTCTGTTCATGCGACAATTATCCAAGCGCTTACCATGCAAACTTAAAGTGACAGTTCACCTAAAAATTAAAATTAACTGTTATTTACTCCCCAATGGATGATCCCAGATGTAGACTTTGTTTCTGCTTTGGAACAGTAAAGAAGATTTTTAACTGAAACTGTAGCGCTTCGTGATTCAAAGAGTGCATGTCAATGGCTGCCGGCACTTTGAGAGTCACAAAAAGCACATCAGGCAATGCTAAATGAATCCTCGTTGCTCTTGAGGTGTTATGAAACCATCAGTCTGTGCACGAATCTTAAATAATGACCTGCGATCCAGCATCATGAACGGATTCTTTTAGACGGTTCATTTCAGTGAACTGCTTCAATTCACTAGTTTGTTTACATAATTGCACAATGACACAACATATGCGTAATTATATTATTAAAGCACCCAAAAATAGTGTAAAACATGGATATTTTATGTGTCTTAAGCATTTATAAAGTGAGTAAGCTAGTCTTCATCAGCTCACCTTTTTATATAAATGCTTAAAATTGATATGCTTCGGTCCGAGTCGAACTGTTTGCTCAGTTCAGTGACTGTTGGAGGATATACAGATTTACAGAAGCGGATATACGGCAGTATTTTGGCTCATTTCTAGTCGCAGTTACTGTCAGGCGTCTGAACGTGAGTTTAGACTGAGTAACTTTTCAGTTTAAGTAACAAACCGCTTCAGACGATTCAGATGGTTTATCCAGTTCAAAAGAATGATTCGTTCGTGAAACGAACATCACTCCGGACCGTTCGCTGAAGCCCTGGGTTACAAGTGATAATGTTGTAAATAACATTTAGTTTCTTGCACAGACTGATTGTTTCGCTTCATAAGACCTCAATATATCTTCAGGAGTCTGATGTGCTTTTTTGACTCTCTCAAAGTGCCGGCAGCCATTGACATGCATTCTACGAATCAACAAGGACCACTGTTTCAGCTAAAAATCTTCTTTACTGTTTTCCTGAAGAAATAATCTTCATCTTGGATTGTCTTAAGAGTGAGTAAATTAACAGCACGTTTAAATTTTGGGTGCACTATCCCTTTGAATCATATTTCATGCAAAAATCATCATGTGTTGAGTTGACCCTCATGTTGTTCAGACCCTGTGTTATTTCTCATGTTAAAAAGCACAGCTGCTAATTATGTTTGATTCCAGTGTCACTCAAATCATTTCTCAGGTGTTTACAGAAGCTCAGGTCTTGCATGTTTCTGCTCTGTGCTTGTATTTGACGCCAGCAAATGTACTGACGAGTTTATCATCCGTTCGTCATTGTTTTCTAGGAACAAATCTGCGCGCACTATTACATACAGCCAGTTCAAAGAAGCGCTGGTGGAGCTCGCCGGGAAACGCTTCAAAGATAAGAGCAGCGAGGACGCCGCGCAAGAGGTTTACAAGATGATCGAAGGGAAATCCCCCGTTATATCTGGAGTCACGGTAAAGCACACAGCAGACTAAACTGACAAGCATCGATAGTATCCTGTAAATCACTTGCGAGAAAGGTTTGATGAATGCATAAATATAAACCAGGGTTCAAGAGTTGATGAAAAGCTTATAGATAATTAATTTATATAATAAAAATAAAACACTTAAAAAAAGAAAGAATATGTATTTAATGTGACCCTTAACCAACACCAAAGAACCAAAACATGTGAATTTGTTGTTAAACTATTGAAATAAAAACCAATCTCAAGGGGACTAGTTGAGATCAAAACATTTCTTTTGCTGTGGTTTACAGATGAAATCTACTCACTTATTTCTTTAATTATTGGTTTTAAATGACTACGAATGAATGGTGTTTACACTTAAGTAACTAAACCATGTGTTGATTTCTAAATATAATAATGAGGAATATATGACAGTGATGATAAATATTTATATATATATATATATGAAGACATCATGAGTTTATATACTGTATAAGCTCACAACTTCATATTTAGAAATAAAAGATCAACATTTTTTTAAAGAAATTACTATTTTTAGCTTGCAAGGATGCATTGAATTGTTAATGGTGAGATTAAAGACGTGTATAATGTTACAAAAGATTTCCATTTTAAATAAACGCTGTTCTTTTTAACTTTCTATTCACCGGTGTATCCAGAAAAATACATTTTTTCATGGTTTACACAAAAATATTTGTGCAGCAATGTTTTCAACATTGATAATAATCAGAAATGTTTCTCGAGCGGCAAATTCCTCATATTAGAATCATTCTGAAGATCATGTGACTGGAGGAATGATGCTGAAAATACAGCTTTGATCACAGAAATAAATTATATTTTAAAACATATTTACTTAGAAAATAGGTATTTTAAATTGTAATAATATTTCACAATTTTACAGTTTTTTTCTGTATTTTTGATCAAATGCATGCATGCTTGGTGAGCAGAAGAGACTTTTAAAAACAATTGAAAAAAAATTCATAAGTCTCTTTCTGGACTCGCAGAGAGCCGTGGCTTCCCCAACCGTGTCCCGTTTGACCGACACCACCAAGTTCACCGGATCACACAAGGAGCGTTTCGACCAGACGGGCCGTGGCAAGGGCAAGGCGGGCCGAGTGGAAGTGGTAGATAAGTCCGGATACGTCTCTGGATACAAGCACGCAGGCTCGTACGAGAAGAAAGTTTCAAAATCTCCACAAAAACCCATGTGAGATTCTCCATCCAGCAACAGAAGACAAACCACGACTATAAAGCACAAATGGATTTCCCATCTTCCATTCTCTGTGAATAACATTGTGATTATGCTCCTCTTCCTGTAAGTGTTTTATTTCTCTTAACTGGAACGCTGTTTACATCGAACGCCGACGTCACCAGCTGGTACGTTCCTAACTAACACGATGATGCCAAGAGAAGTGACTGCAGTGTTGCACGCTCTACTAGAGAAGGTTTTGCTGATAATCGTGAATATTGACATGAAATTAATATCTGGCGTTAATATTTTGATGCAGTACTTTGCAAATGCTTGAATAATGCTGTGCAAGTCCATGATCCCACAACATGTGTTACAACAACACAAAACTAAGACCTTTTCCATTTCCATTTATATTTAATGCACTTGGCAGATGCTTTTATCCAAAGCCAAATGCATTGCATTGCATACAAGTTTAAATTGGATCAGTTCATGCATTCAATCCCATGACTTGTTTCTTCATCAGATTTGGAGAAATGTAGCATTGCATCAGTGTCTCATCAATGGATGCTCTGTAGTGAATGGGTGCCGTCAGAATGAGAGCTGATAAAAACATCACAATAATCCAGTCCTTGAGTTAATGTATTGTGAAGAGAAAAGCTGAAACAAATCCAGCATTAAGAAATTTTGATTTGTGCAGATTTCTCTCTTGATTCAGACCAGAACACTTTTTCACTGGAGGAAGTGTTATTATGGATTATAGACTCATGTATTTGAGTTTAAAACATCTTAATGCTGGAGGTGTTTCATCTTTTGTCTTCTCCAGATGTTCACTGATGGACTGGAGTGCTGTGGATTATTCTGATGTTTTTATCAGACTCTCATTCTGACGGCACCCATTCACACGAGGGAAGTCGTGGCCTGGTGGTTAGAGAATCGGATTCACAATCGAAAGGTTGTGGGTTCGAGTGGCCGGCAGGAATTGTGGGTGGGGGGAGTGCATGTACAGTTCTCTCTCCACCTTCAATACCACGACTTAGGTGCCCTTGAGCAAGGCATCGAACCCCCAACTGCTCCCCGGGCGCCGCAGCATAAATGGCTGCCCACTGCTCCGGGTGTGTGCTCACAGTGTGTGTGTGTGTGTGCATTTCGGATGGGTTAAATGCAGAGCACAAATTCTGAGTATGGGTCACCATACTTGACCGAATGTCACTTCACTTCTCACTTCTTCACTTCACTGCAGAGCAAGTGATGCAATGCTGCATTTCTCCAAACCTGATGAAGAAGCAAACTCATCTACATCTCCACTGGACTGAGAGTGAGCACATTTTCTGCATCTAATGCATTAATGGCTTAAAAAAACTGACTCTAGATTTTTAATTCTTAAAACAAAAATTCTGATGTTGTTTGCATTTATATGTAATATATTTTAAAATAAGCAGATGCTAAAGTCCAACCATCGTGAATTATTGTTTCATGCATAAAGAACTGACTGCTGGTGCTCAAGATTGTATATCTAGTAGTAAGTTCTATGTTTTGTTTTTTTTAATTGATGGCATAACTGTATGTTTCTAATGTTATAATATGAAACACTGTGGAATGATTAACTATTGTATGTGAAAGGAAACACCATCAGGATTTGCTCTGGACACAATGCATTACAAGACTCTCAGTGCATCTGAACCGCAAGCTTTGGCCAAACATGACAAAAACATATCAGTTGGCTGAATGATGTTAACATGTACAATCAGACCCAGACAGAACCTGCAGCGCTGAATTAGGAATGAACTGCATGTTCGTTTATGAAATACTTCTTTCTGCCTACTCTAAACTTTATTATTAGCACGGTATTGGCATTGAAGCCTGGAGATTGTGTCTGGGACTGTTTATCAGCAACAGATCAAACTGCAGATGAAAATATTAAAAGGTATTTTATACTCCGCTGTGGTTTTAGTTCTATTTTATAAATGCAGTGTTTGTGTCTACAGAACCATGTTTACAAGAGAAGTGACATGCTATAACTAACGCTGTCATGATATATGTCTAAATGAACACATTCCCTTTACCATGACTAGTGTTGGGATGGATTTCACCTGAACACACTGGATGAGATCCAACCTTCAGGGTTCCCACGCTTCACCCACTTTCCAGATTTCCGATTCACTAATGAATCATTCAAACTGATTCGTGAACCACTGACTCATTCAAAAACAAGTCATGGCTTGCAGCAAACATGTTTTACTCAATGCAAGCACAATATTTAGTTCATTTAATATTTTAAAACCGTGCATAATCTAGATTTATTATATGCATTTTTTTTTAAATGCGGAAAACACAAATTCCCTAGAATAGATTTTTTTTTATGTGATGGCTGATTTGTGAATCACTGATTCACCAAAAAAAAAAAAAGACTCAAAAGAAAAATTCACTCACAAATTAAGTTTCACTTGAGCCAGTGTAATATTTTAGAGCATGGAGCAACACTTTTAAGACTCTTCCAGATCTGAAAATCACATTTTTATAACTCCCTGATATTTATATGATGCTGGGAACCCTGAACTTTGAAATAGATGATATTGTCCGTGTCTTTGGAGGGAAGAAAGAAGGACTGTACAGACATATTCTTCTACAGAACATCTATTTTCAGATAAGAATAGTGGTTATGGATCATAAAAGTGACTCGTGTTTATGATAACAAACATAAGTATACATGTTGTTGTATTTAACGTATGATTAATGTTTTGTGTGTTATACTGTTAACCATCCGGTCTTATTTTTTAAGTAATGTTTTTTAATGTTCTGCAGTATCCTGATATATGCATGCCATACGGTGATGGTCAAGCGATTTTAACATGTCAGTGTTTTGTAGAGTCGTATTGAATAAAAACAAACTGCCTGGTTCTTCTTTATTTCCAACGCACATGAAGTCTCGAGCGACTGTGTTCTGCACCAGTGGAGATCGGGGCAAGTCGTCACATGGAAACTGTGTTTAAATCTTCACCAGGGTTTCATTTTTCAGACCAATTAAAGAAAATGTAAGGCCCAAATCAAAGGGCTTCTTAGATCAAGATACACTGAGAAGCAAAAAGACAAGATAAGTAATTCTCTTAAATCTCAGTCTTGCATTTCAAAGAAAATATTACATTTTTTCCAGAGCGCCACGACTTCATGAGTATAAGACGTTCTGCCCTGATTTAAGACTTTTTAAGGCCTTAATTGTGAAAGGGCAAATGAAGACTTCTTAAGATGAACAGAAATCCTGATCACTTCAAGATATGCATGTGTGAGATAAACTGTTTTAGAGAGTGCGAGGTATAACTTTATATACCAGATTTATAATAAATGAAACCTAGATGTCTATTGGAGGAACGTTCTTCATCTGCATCCGTCAGTTCATCAGAGCCTCCTCCAGCTGCTGCAGCAAACGCTCATTTCTGGCAATCAAACACCTGCAAAAAAGACTAAATCAACACAAGCTGGTGGCTTTTTATAGCTGTTTAGCATTTGGATTGTCTTTGACACAAACCTATAGCTCTCCTGCGGCTCATTCGCTCCGTTTCCTTCCTCCGTCTGCTGTCCTAAAAAATCCACCAGCACAAACATTAATAACCCGTTTTATTACAAGAGCTTGAAAACGAGGTGTTGAGACTCTGACCTCTGTCCTGCATGTGTGGGATCTTCTTCAGCCGAGACGACAGAAGCTTGTTTTCTGCTTTGATCAGCTGTTTCTGTAAAGACACGTTCTCCTCCAGCACATTCTTCATCTGTTCGTTAAGGGCTTGCTGTATTAAAGACAACAGCAGATGTCACTTCTAACGCATTTAACTTCTCCGTCTGACGTACGGAAGATAATTTACTTCCAAACGGAAAAAAGGGCAAAAAAAACATGCCAAGTCTGCATATGCACAGAAGACAGTCGTTTTTGCATGCATCCCCATAATGCCCATATATGGAGCTAACGGTGCCTAGTGGTACTTACTATGCATGGCTCATTTGCATATACTGTTTTTATAAATCCTGATATGCAACAGTGTTGTTTAAATTATCGTTTAAAACAAATGCATTTTGATATTGTGCCACTCCATAAAAAGTAACTTATTGAGTTACTTTTCATGGAAAGTAATGCTTTAAGTTACTTTTTGTCACCTGGGCTTTGCTTGCTTAATAACAGAAATTAGAAATTTTTTAGCTTAATATAAGAAAAAAAACACGGATTTGACCGAAATGATCTTACGATAGATTCTTGCGCCTGCTGAAGCTGTAGTCTGAGATCTTCAGTCTCAGACCGATGCTGTTTTTCCTGAAATTCACTCCGTGTTTTCAAGGCTTCGAGCATCTCTTGCAGAGTTTGTATCTCCTGTTCTCCTCCCTCCACATCTTGCTCCATCATGCTGAGGATCTGAACCATCTTCACTGGATGGAAAGCACTGGATTAGCCAGACGAGTTCACTAGTTATGGATTGCTCTTGTTTCGGAGAGAGAGTCACTTACTGAGGAAGGTACGGTTTTGTTGATTCTCCTTCTTCCCCGACCAGAGCTCCTCCATCATGCTGAGGAGCAGCTCCATGGGCTTCCTATAGGCACCCTGATTCAGATCAATGAAAAGCGTGCAGTTGGATGAAGAAGTGGACTTTTAAAGCTGTTTGTGTTTGAGCAGTAGCAGCCTACAAACCTTCTGTGGTTTGCATTGTCTCTCGGATGCCGATGAGGTTTCTGTGACCCTGTAGGTTAATCTGGGAGGATGCACCACAGGATTTGCTCTGTCCGGAAGCTGGTTTTGCCATTTAATGACTGTGCAATCAACAACAACAAATGCATTGGTTTTATTTACATTCATGCATTTAGCAGACACTTTATTTAACATAAAAACAATTCGTTATAGACACCACAGTATTTGTATGTTTATGTAATGCATGCTTTATTAGACTCTAGATTCAAATGCATTCATAAAGTGACTAGACTAGTGCTGGAGTACCGTGTGAATCGGACTGCATCTCTGTAGGATGTGGTGTAAAGATGCTCTCTCCTCGAACCGTCGCACAAGTCAGACTCCGGCTTTCAAACCTCACTCGCTGAGAACCAGCTGGAGTCTCTAATAAAATCCATCAGAAAAACACAATTATTCCACAGCGGTCCTGAATTGGTTTCAGGCTGAAGGTAAAAATAAGAGAAATGTTGCCCCTTAAGGACAGAAGTGGAATAACAACAATAATATTCACCTTTTTTATAATCCCAGCTCTTGGGAACAGACTCCTACATGACAAACAAAATGTGTGAATAAAACATCAATTGTGTGAAATTATATTAGAATTTATTAATAATGTAATATAGCATAATATATACAACAATATTAATAGGCAGTTGTGCAAATAATGTTTTTTTAATCTGGTTCTCAATACAATTGAGTGAAAATATATGTATATAATTTACTAATAAGATAATATAGCATAATAAATACATACAACAATAGTAATAAGCAGGTGTGCACGTAAGTTCTGGTTCTCAATAAAGCACATGGAGATTTGGTTTGGCGCTAAAAACAAATTAAATTATTAATAGTAATAATAATAAAAAATAGCACTTATTTTATAAAAAAAAAAATTATAATACTATTATATTATAAAATAATAAGTGAGAAAAATACATGTTTTGAAGTACACTTAAAGCTAAGATTGAAATTTTGTGTTTGTTTTATTCTATTATTCTTTTGTGTTTAATTTATTCTTGTATGAATTCTCATAATTTTCAAACCTAAAATCAGAAAGCTTTTTGTGTGAATTTATATAAAGAATGAATGTTTAGACGTGTCGACGCACCTTGACTTGTTTTGGAGCCTTTTCACACTCAGGTTCATTGATTAAACGTATGATATCTGATTCTGATGGAGTTTCTAAACACAAAAAAGAAAAACAATTACAAACATGGATAACATGTACAGTATACTATTATTAAGTATGATACAGAAGTGTAATGCATTTATCTTTGAGGCTGGGTGATCTATCTAATATTAGCCATGTGTTTGAGTCAGAGAGAGTGTGTTTTACTCTGTAACGGACGAGGGCTGCGCTCCTTCTCAAAGCGGACGGAGAGAGTTTCACGTCTCTTTCTAGAAACATCATTAAACATCACAGCTTCCTCGTTCCCCTCGAGAAGTGAGAGCGTCTTCATCATCTTCTGCATCGCTTTTATTCTGAGCTCACTGCTTCTGCAAAACAGCGACGATAATGATGTAATCAAACCAGAAACTGTGTGTGACTTCGTATTATTCATTTATAGACTAATATATTATTTAAAAATAAATTGGATCAAATTTTTTAAATGCTCCGATTCCATTTATTTTAGTAAAATTCCATTTTAATTATTTTTTTTAAATTAATCAAATTGTGTTTATATAGCACTTTTCCGAACAAATCGATGCAGTTCACAAAGTGCTTTACAGGAAAGAACGACACTAAAACTAAAATAACAAATTAAAATAGAAACTAAAATAGATTATAAAAATAACGTTTATAAACGTATATAAATATAAAATAGACAAAACCATAGGATACATCACAATAAATCTAATCTAGATTTGATGTCCATTTTACAAACTTATTTGATTTCCAGTAGTTGCTCAATCTGATATTTATATTTCAAACCATTTGTAATAGCTTGATTTAACGACTTACCTGCACTCTGTGTCTAGTGTCAAGGCATGCTTCTTATGATTACTGTCTAGATTTGCTTCTGATGAGAAATGCATGAGAGCTGCCTTTCTTTCTCTGTCTCGCACTGGACACTCATCTGCATTAGAGGGAAAAAAACAAACATTTTAACGTTCAAAACACTGAATAGTTTGAGCAACTGAGAGAAAGATAGGGTGCATAGACAGATGATACACCAAGCTTTCGGAGTCTGGTCATGGCGTGGACCAGGTACAGACGGTAGAGCGGGTGTTTGTTGACCACAGGATTGAGCCGCAAGTCCAGTTCCTTCAGATTCTGCAGCTTGTGCAGGGAAAAGATGTCCTGCAGAGACGCAAGCCTGTTATAGTACAGATTCAGTCTCTCCAGCATCTCCAAATGCTCAATCCCCTACAAACAGATGCACAACAGCATTCAAGAACATATATATATATATATATATATATATATATATATATATATTTACATGCTATAATAGATTTGCGTCGTCTGAGTCATGTTAATAAATTAAAATATAAGAAACTTATTGTAAATACGTAAATTATTGTGACAAAAACAAATAAATAATTTATTCTGTAAGCTACGTTAATAAATAAACAAATAAGAAAGGTGTTATAAAATATAACCTACGAGAAAAATAAAAATAAATAATTTATTGTTTAGATTTATTTTCCACCTGAACTGTGACCAGTGCATTGTGGGAAAGATCCAGTGATTTCAGACGAACGAAGTTCTTTAGGGACGCTCCTAAATCACAGATTTTCCCTTCGTATGTTCCTGGAAGAGTCAACGATCGGACATCCGCTGCGATAAATCATTAAAAATATTAGTTCTTCAAATAATGGCTACAACTATATACTATAACTATGTTTTACCTAAACAGCTGTGCTGTAGGTTGAGTTTTTCTCTGATCCACTGCTCTGTTATGATCAAACCGTCAACCGCCATTGTTTTGAAGCTGGAATTCAGAAAGCGCATGCGCAGAAGTAAGATTGGCTTATGAATATTACTTACGTAATGTGACGCAGGCGCGTCTGATTCACTGAAAAACAGACGTTGGCGAATCAGTTGGTGAATTAGCCAATCAAACATTAGTAACGGCGTAGCTCATGGATATTAATTAACGTAAGCGTGTTTGAATGTTTGTTTGTGGAAGGTTACCGAGCAACAGCGACAGTTCTGGTGTATTTAAGATTAAACACAGTAGGGAAGGACGCTGTGATACTACAGCAGAAATATATTTCATCAAATGACAGCTTGGAGTTATGGAAATATTCCTTAGACAAATCATTAAAGAGGTAAAGCGCTCAAATGAGAAAGTATCTAAAGAAATGTTTGCGTAACATCACCCTCTGGTGGCAATTAAATGCCAACCCAAGGACGTTTAATACAATACTAAAGATGTTTATTCTCTGAAACACACAATTTAATGTATTATGGATATTCTTTTGTTTTGTCTGGCATAAAAATGAAAATTGGCCTCAGCGATTTCTATTAATGTATTTCGTACCTGTTCCCACTCTGATTGGTCCATTTTGGCCAGTGCTGAGAAAAGTAACATGTATCACGTGACATCGCGATACTTTAAAATAATAGATAATTTGATTACATTTATTTATTTAGCAGACGCTTTTATCCAGAGAGAAGCAATAAAAGTCAATAAAATAATAAATGCAATTAAATGTAAGTGCTCTGGCAAGTCTTAGTTAGCAGTGCGCGAGGTTTATTATTATTATATAATAAATACAAAGAATATGGAACGCTAGGGTCTTTTTTAAAATAAAAATAAAACAAGTCATCAGAATAGAAAAGTATATAAGTATATAAAAGTTTTTATAATAAAAAAGAAAACATGTACTTAGGGTATAAAAAGAACAGGGAGTACAAGAGTTAAATGAGCTCGTGTTGTGAATACAAATAGAGTTAAAAAAGAGAGTGCTAAAGTTAAATGGTCAAATGAAGATTGATAATAAAATGTAAATAATACAAATGTTAAACTTGAGTAATAATTGAACATAATAGATTATTTTACTGTATCGTGATTATACGTGTATCATAATTTGTATTTAAAATAAATTATTTAGAAATTTTAAAATATTTTTATTTTCCTATGACCGTAAGCGGCTCTGATTGGCTTGCATTTCGAAGCGCTGCTTTGATATGCAAATAAGATCATTTATTTATACTTTGATAAAGACATATAAAGAGTTTTATTATTGATATTAGTATTATTTAAGTAATTTTGTATCTAAATTTATTTGTAATTTCAAACGTAAACTCAACGTAAACTCTTTAAATTAAGCCCCGCCTACTTTTAGATCCTCGCTTGACGTGGCTTCTGATGCAGAATCGGCAGTGAGCATCATCTGCATCACGCCGAGCACAGGTGCTTCATCTCCAGCACTCCTCTCATCTCGTCTCTGCTGGATAGGATGAAACGATGGCTCGCAGGAGAGATGAAGATGATGAGGATGACGGACACAGGCTGATAGAGGAAGAGGATGCGCGTCCCATCATAGACAGTAAGAATAAGGACGACCTGTCCCTGGACGAGATTTTACATCTGTACAAGCAGCCCATCAACGAGGAGCAGGCGTGGGCTGTGTGTTACCAGTGCTGTCGCTCTCTTCTGGCGGATTCTGCTGGTTCTGGAGGAGCGGGAGACTTCATCAGGATTTATAAAGACGGATCAGTGCGCTTTTACTCCGGAGGTGACAAATCATCATGCATTACACTCATCGGCATGTGCATTTCCATGCATAGGCCTAATAGGCGTTAGCTGCATATAGAGAGTTGCGTTTATTTTTTCTAGTGTTCTGCATCATAAACTATGCACAGTATTGAATGCATCATCTTATGTGCAAGAATTAGATTTAAAATGATGTGCAATTGTGTCATGGTCATACTATCTTGTTTTTTTTACATTATGTGCATTGTATATTATTGTCAGCACTGATGTATTATGTAACACGTGAGGCCTTCATTAACAGGCCAGTACAATCAGTGCACTAAATATAGTATTGAGTGTAAAATAAACAGCATAAATGAAGCTCACAGTCACCGTTGGTTACAGTACAGCTCTCTGACGCACAGAGGGAGGATGCTCTTACTGATAAACACTGTACAGCTAGTGATCAGGGCCTGTGCTGTGCAGAAATTGCATATTCGTAATGCTTTTGTGTGTCAAATGTTATTTCACTACGGATTCAAATGAAATATGTCTGATATTTCTGCTTGGACTTTAAAGACATTATGTACATTACCAAGTAGCTCATGATATTTTATACTATTTAGGATTAGGGTATTTAGGGTATGTGTAAAATCAATTTTAAGTTATGATAGTCAACTAAACCACAAAAAAGTGTTAATTGCAATAAAATAAACAATAACTGAAATAAAGTAACATAAAAACTTGGAAACATATTAAGTTTATTTTATTTCAGCTAGTTGCTTAATATTTAAATTCATTTGAATATATTCATTAAATTTTTTATTTTCTGTTTTGATTTTAAGTTAAATTTTTTGTGTGTGCGTTTCATTCATATATATATATATATATATTTATTGCGTCATGTCAAACTGCATGAAAAATGTTGCTTTGTCAGCTATATCTGAAATAAAATACTTAAGAGTAAAGCATTAGTTTATTTTAATAAATATAGTTAAATATAGTAACCTTGTTGCCCAGGCATCATTTTCATTTAGTTTTAACTAAAACGACTAAAATAAATGTATAAATAGCAATTAAAACTGAAATAAAATTTGATAAAAACTGTATATAGGTGCATATTTAAAATGAAAAAAGCCAAATGCACAACAAAATTACTAAAATGTTAACTATACAAAGAAAAACCAATTTAAAATATTATAATATTATCTCTTTCTCTGTATCTAATGGTAATAATACTAAAATAACACTGATCTTTAAAAAAAAAACAGTGATACACCTGTGTTAAATGGAGAATGAAATGAAAATCTTTTAGTTCAAGCTCAGTTAAAGGCCTAGCTATATTCCTAATGCTTTCATGGTTTCACGTGTTGATAATAATGAAGTGTGCTCACTCTGCAGCTTATCCACAGTTTAGAAGATCACAGATGGATTGAACTGATGACTTTCCAGAAGATGATTTTATCAATATTTCTCTTTCATTGCTCAGGAGACTAAATGGAGTTTTCATTTATGTATTGTCAGATGTTTCCCCCAAAGGAGAATAAGTTTAAAGCTTTCGGACAGTAAGAAATAGAGATGTAAAATGAATGTGGAGTAGCTCAGATCGTTGATGACTAATGCATGAGTTAGTATTGAGACTCATGACTTCTCATTGCAGATCTTCCCAGAGGAGAGGTGCTCACTTTGCCTTTTAATAAACGCCACTGTCATTGCTTTCTGGAGACGCTGTCAAGATCGATGTGTCTTGCAGCTTCCAGGCAGAGTTGTTGCTTTGTCTAAAGTGCAAACATGTTCCTCATTCGCTGTCGACTGCAGAAAAACAGAGGAGAGATCTGTTTCTTTGCTGACTTCGCCTTGTCTTGCTGCAAAAAATAGTCTGAGATGAAGTGGTTTTCAGAATTGGCATTTGTTTTTGCATATTCAATCAAAACCGACTGACATAGTCTGATACTCTCAGGTTGTAGGTAAAAAGAAAATTTGCTGAAAATGAAGTCACTTTCAGTTCATCCAGGATCAGGATGAGTTTGTGTCTTCATCAGATTTGGAGAAATGCAGCATTGCATCACTTGCTCTGCAGTGAATGGGTGCCGTCAGAATGAGAGTCTGATAAAAACATCACAATAATCCACAGCACTCCAGTCCATCAGTGAACATCTGGAGAAGACAAAAGATGAAACACATCCAGCATTAAGATGATTTTAACTCAAACACAGAGTCTATAATCCATAATAACACTTCCTCCAGTGAAAAAGTGTTCTGGTCTGAATCAGGAGAGAAATCTGCACAGATCAAGCAGCGTTTAAACAGCTCTAAAGAAAGTACATGGCTTGATTTTGATGTGTTTCAGGTTTTGTCTTTTGTCCAGATGTTTACTGATGGACTGGAGTGCTGTGGATTATTGTGATGTTTTTATCAGCTGTTAGGACTCTCATTCTGACGGCACCCATTCACTGCAGAGCATCCATTGCTGAGACACTGATGCAATGCTACATTTCTTCAAATCTGATGAAGAACACACTCATCTACATTTCGGATGGACTGAGGGTGAGTGCATTTATTACTCTATCAATCTATTTGTTTGATAGTTGTCAGATGCATAAAGCTGTTTGTGAGGGGTGAATGCAGTGCAGTGAGTTCCAGTGATGTGTTATGAGGGCTGTGCTCATCTGTCTTCTCTTCTGTTCTCCTGCAGGTGTGTGTGATCCCAGCCGCTCCTGCACACAGGTGAGTGATGACTGAATGAGCACACATCTGTTTGTTAGTTCAGTATGTCATCGATCTGTAACATGTGGAAACTCTTAACTCCTTTGAAGTGTTTCCAGCTGTTGCTAGCGGTTACTGGGGTGTTGTGAGCAGTTGCCGGGGCAGTGCTATACAGTTGTTAAAGAGGTTGATATAGTTTCTATTAATATATTTTTTTTTTTTAGTTTTTATTTTAATATTTTCAGTTAATTAAAAAAAATGTATTGTGCTTTTGTCAGTTTTATTCAGTTATTTTCATTTATTATTTTCTTTCTTTCTTTGTTTTCAGTTCCGTTTTAGATTTGAATTATTTCAGCTTTTCGTTTTAATTTAGTCATTCATGTTGAACAAATAAACCTAGGTTTTTCATCCTAATTTTTATTGTATTTTGTTTTATTTTAGCTTTATTTAAATTAACTAAATTAACTATTTTTTTATTTTATTTCATTTATTTATTTTAGTTTCGATTTATTTTTTATTACAGTTTAATTTTAGATTTTATTTATTTCCAGGTAGTAGTTTTAGTGCTTCAAATTAGAAATGTTGCATTAAAAAAATTCAATTTTTGTCTGTTTTATTTTATTATTTCAAGTAGCACATTTTATTATTATTATTATTATTATTATTATTGCTTTTTATGTTTCATTTATTCTTATTTCAGTTTTAGTTTTGGTTTAGTTTTACATTTTATTTATTTACAATTAGGCACGTTAGTGTTTCAGCTTAAACTAAATGAAAATGATTTGAAGTTTTCCAGCTTTATTTCAATTCACATTTATTTCAAATTACCGCATTACTCCTGCATGCATCTTAGAGACATTTGCAGCTCATCTGAGTTTCCAGCACCAGGTTATCTTTTCTGCTCTCTCTGTTTTTTTCGGCTGGCTGGTGACATTTTAAAGGCCAGTTAGAGACATATAAACCCACATCCCAAGCATCTTTGACCTTCCAGGTTCACGTTCTGTTCAGAGCTGACTGTGTGACAGACTTGAGTAACTCAACTAAATTCAGTCGCTGTGAGTCAATGGCTGATACTTGTCATGATATAGTACCTTTAGCATTTAAAAGTCTCTTTTGCTCACTCAAAAATACAGTAGAAAACTGTAAAAATATTATTACAGTAAAAAAAACAACAGTTTTCTATGTGAATATATGTTCAAATGTAATTTATTCCTGTTATAAAAACTGAATTTTCAGCATCATTACTTTAGTCTTCTATGTAACATGATCTTTCAGAAATCATTCTTTTGGTTATTATCTTACGTTTAGCAGAGCATCAGCTGCTCTTCATGACCTTGGTCTTGATTCTTTTCTGTATGAGGTTCTCGGGGTTAATGATCAGTTTCTAAACTGAAGCTGTTATTACCCAGAGGTTGTGTTTGTGGATGTTATGGGCCGCTGGACATCGCTATGAATGAGTCTGTTGTCCACTTCACTGCAGACTTTTGCATTCTTCTTCTTGGTAAACTGTTGGGGTCTGATTAACATCACAAAGAGTAACAAAGCACTCTTTATGACTGGACAGACCCGGGATGGAAGTTGCATTGATCACAGGCCATCTAAGTGCAAAAATGCCTGTTTCACTTTAATTAAAATTCATTTAATTTTATAGCACAGCAACAACAAAATCACTCTGAGATCATCCTGAGGTTAAAAACAGATTTAAAATGATGCTGTTTTTGAAATCATATCTTTGCATAGCCATGACACTGGCATCTAACAAAGACTTGGAAAAAACAGCTCATCTTAAAAAATAAAGCATAACCATGAACCCAAATAGGAAGTAAAACATTTATCAAACAAGCATGTGTCCTAAACTCCTGAAACATATTTTAGAGCAATCACTGCAATTTATGAAAGAAATCAATTGAATCTTTGTGTGTGTGTGAAAATATGTAATCATTAACATTTTCAAAAGAAACTGTAATTTATTTACACATTTTCTCTCAGTAACAGATTACAGTTACATTTATTTTGTAATTACATTATTTAATTTAGTTACACTGAACACTGGACACTGCAGAGTAATGATGCTAAAAATTCAGCTTTGATCACCGGAATAAATTATATTTTACAATACATTCACACACAAAGCAGCTATTTTGAATTGTAATATTTTTTCAAAATATTACTGATTTTATTGTATTTTGGATCAAATAAATGCAGCCTCGGTGAGCCCAATCTTCTGTTCTGATTATCAGCTTGTATAAACGAGAAGAAAATATATTTTTTGATCATCTTAAAGATTGTGTGTCCAGTCAAACGGTTTGACTGTAATGTAATGTGAACTCTTTCCCAAAAAACCTTGAACAAAGCTGCACACAAGGTAAAAGAACATACAACCCAAGAGTATTTTGAACACAGCTTACAGGTTTGGATTCTAGATGTATACGTGTGTGATATAAGAAACCAAACTCTTTTAAGGTTTGGATGAAATCTTACACAGCATCAGTTCAGACTCACAACTGACTGCAAGAAAAACCTGAAAAATCAGACCCCTCCAGCTCAAAATTGAATTTAATAAATTTAAGAAAAGGTTTAGATTTTTTACAGTATGGAGGCATAAAGGTTGTTGGAGCATGAAATATATTTAGTGTATTTGATGTTCTTGTGTCGATTAAGATTGTGTCTCATTGTAAGTAACACGTGCACTTAAACTCATTCCAGTGCATCAAAATCCCTGGAATTAAATCTAGTGATTCACCAACTTTTTACTGTACGTATGTTCCAGAAATATCGGTGTAAGATATTTTAAGTTACATTTTCTAACACAAGCCTTAAAAGGATAGTTCACCCCAAAAATGAAAATTCTGTCATTGTTTACTCAACCTCGTGTCATTCCAAACCTTAATGAATTTTTTTTTAAAGCTGTTGGACACAAAAGAAGATATTTTGAAAAATGTTGATAACCAAAGGATTGACGGTAGCCTTTACTTTCCATTGCAGAAATTCTAAGGAAGTCCATAGCTGTTTGGTTACAAACATTCTTCGAAATATCTTCTTTTGAGTTTTTTTGTGTGTGCAGGTGATCGAGTCTCTGGGCGTGGTGATCTATAAGGCTCTGGATTACGGACTGAAGGAGAACGAGGAGCGAGAGCTGAGTCCTCCGCTCGAGCAGCTCATCGACCTCATGACTAACGTGACTGAGGCTGAGAGCGACTCCTGCGCTGATGAAGGCTACGACGCCACTGAGGAAGACGAGGATGAGCGCCAGCGGGTTCCCGCCCACCCCTGCCGTATCCGCGGCGTCCGTGACATCATCAAGGTATCATAGGCTTTCACAGTAACTGACTGTAGACTACAGTTATGATACAGTGATGTCACATGACTGGCTGCAACTAACTAATCACACAATCTGACAATTGTTATCTTTAAATAATTGATAAACTGTCCTTGTGCACATTCAATGTGCAACATTTAAAATCAGAATATTATTCTGATTTCTGAAGATCATGTGACACTGAAGACTGGAGGAATGATGCTGTTGTTTTGTGTCACTGCGATTTCATTTATCCACTTGCTGTTATGCATAATAAAAAATGCATTCATTATGAAAATATCTAACATTTTCTTTAAACCTTTATATATACATATATATATATAGAGAGAGAGAGAGAGAGAAAGCACACACACACACACACACACACACATACATATCACTGACTGTAACTGTATCCCACAATGCAGTGCACTCGAGCTCTCAGTGTGGGCTGAGCTATTTTCTTCTGCTCCACATGCTGTTTCTGTGATCTGCTGAGAGCGTTTATGAGTGTGTTGATGTTTTTGTCACACTAACTTCAGACGTTCTGCTGCCAGCATGAAGCCAAGAGTGACCCATTCTGTCCATTTATTAAATTTATGACACATTTATGTCAGTGTGTCTCCTCTTGACCTGTTTAAAACACTCATTGTTTATTCCCAACATGGACATCTATCTATGTACTGAATAGACTACCATGAACGTCATTACAGAGTGAAACTGCAGCTGAATGAATGTGTGTTGTGTGTTGTGTGTCTGAAGCTGTGTGCTCTTCACCTGGCCACGCCGGCCGATGCGCCCGATCATTACCAGGCCGTGTGTCGAGCTCTGTACGCTGAGACCAAAGAGCTGCGCAGCTTCCTGGAGAAGATCCAGAGCGCCAAAGAGGTGAGACTCCAGCCACGAATCAAGCTGCAGTCTGAGACTCATCCCATTCTCCTCTCAGTAGATTCACGTATTAATATCTGAGACAGAGCTATTTTACTAGTGTATATATATATATATATATACTATATGAATTTTTTTGAATTAGCTGTTATTTTTATGTTTTGTTGTGTTTGTTTTGTAATTTAGTTTTATTTTCATTTTTTCTAAATATTACTATATAGGTAAAATTTCTTTGTGTATTCTGCTTAGGTTTAGTTTGTATTTACTTACAGTTAGTAATAGTAATATTTGCATCAGTATTATTAGTTTTTGGTAATATTTTAACCCCATAACTGTCACCGTCCCACCTTTTGAAATCCGACATTGCTTTACCATGGAAATGGTACTTTAAATCTAATGGCGGTCACCTCCCCCTTAGTGGGCAGGGTCTTCTAGAACCAAAACTTTTTATAATCTTGGCAACAAACATATCATTGGAAAGGTCTGAGTCTCAGGATTTCATATTTAGTGGTTATTTTGAGATAGAAGTAAAATTCACAGAGAAATCTAGAGAAAAATTCATTAAGCAAAATTAAAAATAGTTTTGATGACTCCCAGTGGCTGTGTGTGGTATGACGCCCTAAATAAAATCTCACAGGAACCTCAATTTTTTTCATATCAACTTCAAATTTGTAACATAACTTATTTAGACACAAGGTTTTAATTTTATATCAATTTTAAAGTAAAACCTGTTATGTAAAATATTTATAATAAATAAAATACAATAAAATTAATATAGCGCATTTTATTAACAGTACATTTTAAACTTTTTGATACTTAAATTTTTTGAAAAAATTCCACTTTCGCCAAAATCTGCTAATTTTCTTCTTTAAAAAGAGACCAACCTTATGTTTATATTCCAAAGTGTTCATAAATTACAGCAATTTTAGTTTGGATAGTGCACTTTAATGCCTATTTAAAAAAATGGGGGGTGACAGTTAAGGGGTTAAATATATTTTTATTCGTTTTTATTTGCAGTTAGTAATTTTAGTTTTTCATTTATTATTCTTTTTCATTTTAAGTTGTATTAATTTTTAATACATTCTTCTATTCAATTTTATACATTTTTAGTTCTTAGTTTTAGTTTATGTAGATTTAGATAATCAGAAGTTATCATTTTTGCATTGGCAACCACTGGAAATAAAATAAGTTTACATTCATAAATATTTAATTTTATTTCAGTTAATGTTCATTTTATTTCAAGTAGTCACATTTTTTATGGTTTAGTTTTTAGTTTTAGTTAATGAAAGTATTTTATTTAATTTCAGCTTTATTTCTATTTGCAAAAATATATATATACTGTATATTTTATTATTGATCTGTGGTTTGACATTTTTGCTCTTGCTCTCATAAGATCGTCTTCGATTGAAAACATGTGATGAAGTCATGTGTGGAAGAGGGTCACAGCTGGCTTTACTGCTGCTTTGACATTAGATGTTATGATGACATTTCCATGTTTCCTTTGATTGTGCCCTTTATAATGTGTCACCCAGCTCACATGGCTTATATAAAACATAAACCCCCACCCATATCTCATCCTCTACTGTTTTTGACAGGAGAATCCCTCTTTATAGGGTTTTGAGTGTAAGATGAGACGAGACAAACCGTCTCCTCTGTGCTCGTCCCATGAGGGTTTACTGTTACACACCGTTTCCAAACCAAATAATGACGCCACCGTTTGGGCAATGACTTGAGATAAAATGACAAAACTAAACATGCATGACAACTGAATATGAGGAGGTTCTTTTGTCTTGTTCTTTGAGTTAATGAAAGGGAAACAACACAGTTATCATTGCAAAAGAATATTTATTTTCCTTTATTTATCTCACCTGTAAATGCAAATTCATAAACAGAATAGAAATGTGCATGTGCAAAAGGCATTAATTGTCAGGAAAATAGTCATAATGCAAAAAACAACAACAAGGTTTAATTTTCTTTTGCATAATGTTTTTCTTATTTATTTTAGTTTTTTAGCATTATCTATATGCTATCATGAGTTGAGTTAGTTTTTTATTTTCATATTTTCCGTTTACATTTTAGTTTTTAATAATTATGTCAGGTGTTTTATCATTTTATTATTTTATTTAATGCTATTTGGGATTATTTATGATTTATTTCTATTTCAGTTTTAGTTTATTTATTAATTTCCTGTTTGTAATTTTAGTTTTCAATATTATGTATACTATTTATATCTGTTATTGATATTTTATTGTAGTTTTTGTTAATATTTTGAATTATATTTTACTTTAAAATTTTCATATTTTCTAGGAAATTACTTAAAATGACATAACTAAACATGCATGACGAGTGAATATGGGGAAGTTCTGTTGTTCTGTAAAGCAAAAAAAAAAAACACCCTTCATTTATCTCACCTGTAAATTCATAACTCTGTAAATTCATAAAAAAAGTCAAAATGCAAAAAATTATGCAATTAAAATGCAATTGAAAAATTCTGAACAGATTTAATTTTCCTTCTGCAAAATGTGATTTAATGTTTGTTTCTTCTGATTTTGTGGTGGAATAAGACCTGCACATGTTCTTGATAGCTCTGAAGAGATTCATCTAATTGTCAGCTGCAGTGAAAGGAGTCTGCTCTGCTCTCTGCTCTCTGAAATGTTGTGTCTCGCTCTGATTGGACAGAATCTGCGTAAGATGGAGGTAGACACTGTTGACGAACGTGGGAGGGAGCTAAACGAGCTGCAGAATGCTGATTGGGTAAGTGACCTGCCATTCAAAGAACAGAGACATTTGATTGGCTCTAGTTGTTCCCCATCCAATTAAGTTTAAAAGACAATTACAATTCAGTAAGATTCACGAATAGTAGCACTGATACATCATATGATGAGAACAAGCTTGAACTGAGCTGAATAATTGAGTTCGGCTCAGTTGAGCTGCTTTACAGCTGAACATAATTGAACTTTGCAATATTGGCAACTGAAATAAGCTGAATAATGGCACAGTTGTCTTATTCAGAGCAGATTTGATGTATTTAGCAACTGTTATTTTCCTGTTTATTACTGTGAAGCTGCATTAAAACAATCTGTATAAATGTCACATTATATATAAACCTGACTTGATCTGAGCTGCTATCCACATTATAAAAAAAGTTAACACATTTATTAGTATTTCTCCAATGTAATTCAAGGAGAAGCATCCCAGTTAACATCTGGCAAGATAGTTCTTTCAAAGAACATTCATTTAAAGTTATTTGCTCTTTAATAATGTTTTCAAGATACTGGCACAAAAACATATACGTAAATAGAACTTTTCTGAAATATTTCAGTTGGATGTTAATGTAACATTTTCTTAATGTTACCAGTTGTTTTAGAACATTGAGATAACATTCAAATGTAACGTTCCCATAATGTTTGCAAAATGACTGAATGGAATGTTCGCTTAATGGTCCCTTAAAGATTTTAAAACACTTAAAATACTAGTCATTTTAAAACATCAAAAATAATGTTTTGGGATGTTGATACTTAAAAAGAAACATATCTGTGTCCCTGGAGCACAAAAGCAGACTTAAGTCTCTGGGGTATATTTATAGCAATAGACAACAATACATTGTATGGGTCAAAAATCATTAGGATATTAAGTAAAGATCATGTTCTCTCAAAAAATTTGGTAAATTTCCTACCATAAATATATGAAAACTTAATTTTTGATTAGTAATATGCATAGCCTTTAAAGATTTTTTTGCACCCTCAGATTCCAGATTTTCAAATTGTTTCAAATATCGTCCTCTTAGCAAACCATACATCAATGGGAAGATTATTTATGATGATGCACGAATCTCAATTTTGATAAATCTACCCTAATGAATGGTTTTGTGGTCCAGGGTCACAAATGAGAATGATCCATTTCAAGATTCAAGATTTCAAGAGTTTTATTTGTCACATACCAAATTATATATAGCATACATAACCAGCAGTGAAATGTGAGTCAGGTCCGCTCCATGGACAGTGCAATTATTAAAGAAAAACAACACAGATGGAAATATACATAAATATAGCTATGTAAGAATGAAATAAAAGTAAACAATAAAAATATAAGAATAAAATATAAAAAAGATGTATATTGTAGAATTAAATAGAACGCAAAATAATGTGCATGAACGTAAACTGAAGTCTTAAATATTAAGATGTACAGGGATGTACAATGTGCATATATGCATTTTACTGTGGTCTTAAATATAAGATACACAGGAATGTACAAGAATCAAATGTGCAAACATGGTGACACTGTCAGTGTGTCTATGTGAGGTAGTGAATAAAATGAAAAAGATGAAGTGAACATTAAGTGGAGGCATGAGGATGTTAAGGGGCTGGTTAAGAGTTTAGGAGCCTGATGGTCTGGGGGAAGAAACTCCTCCTGAGTCTCTCGGTTTTTGCCATTAGGCAACGGTAGCGCTTACCAGATGGCAGCAAAGTGAAAATATGGTTACTAGGGTGGATGGAGTCCTTGATGATTTTAGTAGCTCTACTTCTGCAGCGTTTGAGGTAGATGTCCTGTAGAGAGGGGAGAGCAGACCCTGAAATGCGCTCAGCTAAGCGCACAACTCTCTGCAGTGCTTTGCAGTCATGACTGGAGCTGTTCCCATACCACACTGAGATGCACTGAGTTAATACACTTTCTATAGCCCCAGAATAGAAAGTTTTCAGGATTGCTGGTGAGACCCTGAATTTCCTCAGCTGTCGCAGATGGTACAGTCTTTTCCTGGCTTTATTAACCTGAGTTTGAATGTGAGTAGTCCAAGTCAGGTCCTCCGAGATGTTTACACCAAGGTACTTGAAGCTGCTCACCCTCTCCACAGGTATCCCGCTGATCATAAGAGGAGTAGAGGGCTGCTGCTGTCTCTTCCTGAAGTCCACAATCAGCTCTTTAGTTTTGAATCTTTAGTTTTGATCATGTTCATGCATTCCCTGGGAATACAATGATGGGTATTATGTTGAAAACGCTCTGGATCATTCTGGAATACTCTGTCTATAACACATTGGTGCATGTTTGCCGCGGTCAGCCGTGGTTCTGGGTGCAGGTGATGCGAGATCTGAGGAACGGTGTGAAGCTGAAGAAGGTGCAGGAGCGGCAGTATAACCCGCTGCCGATCGAGTTCCAGCTCACGCCGTACGAGATGCTCATGGACGACATCCGCTCCAAGCGCTACAAGCTACGCAAGGTCTTGGTGAGCTGCCCTGGTCTTTATCCATCTCTTTAGAACCAACTGAAGACTTTATTTCACTCTTAACCAATTCATTTACAACACATCATTTATCCAAAGTTGCATTCAAGGTGCACGTTTTGCTAAGTTCATGCATTCTCATAGCCTCATGTCTTGCTCTACTTTTTTTAGCAACAAAAATAAGAGTAAAATGAGGTTGTAAACTACACATCAACTTCATAATCAAAGCTCTAAAAGACATTTCTGGAAATTGCATTCAAAACAATTTGCAAATCTCTATCGCTTGTTCATCTAAACTATATTTAATAGACAGTGGCTGCAGTTATAAGAGGTTTAATGATGTTTGCACCAAAAATGAGTCTTTACTACACTGTAAAACATGATTTGATGAGATTTGCATGAAAATATGGCAGCATGATTTTAGGTTCAAACAAATTAACAGTAAAAAAAAACAACTATATTTCTTTAACTGATATATTGTTAATATTACATCTAAAGTAATACCATCTGTTCTATATACTGATAACCATCGTAATAATACAGGTGTTGAAGAGACATGATAAATGAGTTCCCATAAGCTAAATAATAATATACACCATCAAGGTAGCACACAACACTAAAATAATGTAATATACATTAATAAAACAACAAGAGACAGTGTAAATAAAAACTAAAAAAGAAACGTTTATTCAAACAAAATACCATCAACGGTTTTCCACTGTAAATGAAAAGATGACTGTTCTTTTTTGCCTTCAAAATCTGTACATTTAACATTATTTTATGTAAAAGTGCATGAAATATCCTTCGAGATCTATTACAGCTTTGCGTCATATATAATAAGGGAACTTAACCGTAATATTCTTACAGTGCGTGTGTGTGTGTGTGTGTGTGTGTGTGTCTCTCTCTCAGGTGAGTGGAGATATTCCTCCAAGGTTAAAGAAGAGCGCTCATGAGGTCATTCTGGAGTTTATCAGGTCCAGACCCCCTCTCAATCCCGTGAGCGTGCTGTTTATTCACTCCACACACACTTCAGAAAGAGTTCACCGAAGCTGATTGGCACGTGCTGTCTGCAGTGCTTTAGTGCATGATTCTTGTAAGCAGATAAATGAAATTGACTCATGCAATGATATCTTTGTGTGATTGCAGGTGTCAGCACGTAAACTCAAGCCGCAGGCAGAGCGTCCTCCGAGCCTGCATGAGCGTATTCTGGAGGAGATCAAATCTGAGAGGAAGCTGAGGCCCGTGTCGCCCGATATGATCCGTAGAAGTCGATTCGGTGAGGGTTTAACACACTCATGCCTACAGTACTATAAATGCATAACTCTTAGAGATGCACGTAAACAGCAAAGTTGAATCATGTATGAAGGTCACTGCACACGCTTACTGCTTGATACTGTAATCAGACTTGATGTTCAGCTGAGATGAACAATCACAGAAACAAACCCTGATTGCAATGCAGCATCCACACAAGTAGCAGCTTCTCTGTGTGACGTATATATCTGCTTCATACATGGCTGATATTATCACAGCCTCGTGTTATTCAGTCCAGTCGCATACACTAGTGCACAAATCTGATCTTGCTATCACCAGCATCCACGATAGCTATTACAGACTGAATCATGTTCTGCTGTAGTGATTGTGAATCTAAACCCTTGCCTGTTTTCTTGCAGCCGTTCGGCCTCTTAGCATGTCTCAGAGTTTTGATTCATCAGGTAAAGCCGTGATGTGATGATTCAGATGTCATTTCATCTGTGATGCTGGGAGCCGTTCATTTGAGGGTCTTTGATGCTGAATTTGTCATAATGGCATTAGACGAGAACGTGTCTCAGGGTTCAATAGTGAAGATTGGGAATGCTGTTTATTCATTTCAAATGTTGTGTTATATTTATAGACCCTCAAATGAAATGTGACCAATTTGAAATCCATGTTGATGTCATCTTTCTATATTATTATCAGATTGCTGGTCATAGAAACTCGCCCAAGGGAAGCTATAGTGCAATAATGCATCTCAAGATAAGATTATTGATTCACAAGAAGATGTGATTTACTCAGGTCAAGTGTTGGCTGATCCTAATCACAAATGTATCATAAATACCATATAGTTCATATAACATTATCATATAGATATTATTAACATGTGCATTTACAGATATAACTTGGAGGATTTTATATGTTATAAGCTCATATCTTCATCTTCAATGTACGTATATAGAAATTATACATCACCTAGGTAATATATATGGCAATATTGCTCTTGGTATTAGGCAATATGTCATATATTACATCTCCGTATGGTATTTTCAGAAGGCTGTTTCATATTTATATTATACTTACTGCTTAAATAACTACCTTTTAATATGTTAGTGCTTAATGTAAAGGTTTTAATCAGATGTAATGCATCCTGATGTGAGAGCAGCTCTCAGACGATGTTCATAAAACAGAAAAGCTTGTGCATCATTTGTGACTCACTGTCCTGAATGATTACTCTTTTTATATCCCATGGTATTCATATACTAAGTTACAACCATTAACCATACTTACACTGGGTCCAAAATTCAGAGACCATGTGGAATGTTGCATATTTGAATTTATTGGAAGATGGGAAATGAAGGAAAGTTAGGATATAAACATCATGTGACTTGTTTTTGCTGAAGCTGAAGATGCTCTTTGGATTGTGGAGAACATGACCATTGGGTTTATTTTCACCGAGCTCCAGTGAGACACAGATAATGTAGCAAATGTTTGTAGAAATGCATCATTTTCACTAGTGTTCTCCCCACATTCATTCACGGATCTCATCTGTGGTGACGTGTGATGTGCTCATGTCTGTGAAACACTTTTAACATCATGTACAAATGACAAGCAGGCCGTCGATTCTAACATGTGTGCACCTGACGATTTCTTGTGAAAGAGTAGAAATGCAAAATGATGCAAAAAAAACATTAAAAAGTAAGATTTCTTTTATTGTCTGATGGTTATAAAATGTATTGTAAAAAATGTAGTTTTCTTACTTTAAGACTGAATTGAATATCAAGACATTTCTGCTAATTTGCAAAAGAAGGCTTTATTTCCTAATTTGATGAAGCCGAGTTCAAAAATATCACCACATCATTTTTTCCGCAAAACTAGAATGAAGATTTTTTTTGAATATATATTAGTTTTAATGCACTTGTGAAAATATCAACAACAAAAAGTCAAAGAATTGAACACTTAGTTAGCTGTAAGTGGCTCATGAAGACTGAATCATGACTTTTTCTGCAGATTCCTCACCATACAAATGCTTGTTGAAACAAAAATGCTACAAAATGCGTCATATTTTGTGATGTGAAAGAGTAAAAGCCACTATTTTTGGGATCAGCCTAAAATTCAGTACTGCAGATATGATGTAGTACAGTGATAATTCTGTCCAAATAAATCCCTTTTTTTTGTAAAACACACTTTTTGCTCTTTATGTGAGTGTTGTGTGCTGTTTCGTACAGATGTGTGCTCCTCAGACGGGGCGAGGAAGGCCTCCAGCACGCTGTCGTTGGCCGATGGCGTGTCTCTTCAGCAGAACGTCTCCAGCGGCTTTCAGAGGAAGAGACTTCAAGCTCCGACTCTGTCTGAACTGGACAGCTCTGATTCAGAAGTGAGGATTATTAAGCACATTGTTATTGGTCATATACTCTTGGTGTAATTCCTCAGCTGTCTTCTGATGTGCTCTCTCACTCAGGATGAGACTGCAGGTCAAAGGTCAGCCAGTTGCTCCAGCATCTCCACATCCATGGTGGACGACACATCGCCAGAATCCGTCCTGGGCAAGAAAAGTGATTTACATTTATATATATATATATGTTTATGAAGCTGTATTATTAATGTTTAGTAAAACTAAAATCATTATTATTTTTTTATTATTATTATTTTATTTTTTATTATTATTATTTTAATGTTTAAATTTAATTTAATTCTAAACTACTAACATTTTTTTCTTGGTAATTAAAAAAAAAGTTGATATATATTAGATGAAAAGCTTAAACTTACAGTAAAAAAAAAATAGAAATGTTGCCTTAGCAAATAACTGAAATAAACTGAAAAGTTAAAATTGTTGAAATACTTAAATGACTAAAATCAAAACCAAAATAAATTAAAGCTAAATATAAATATTTAAGAAAATTAACTAAAAAAACTAATTTAAAATATTAATATTTATGAATAATACTTAAATAGCACTGCTCATATTACTTAATCCTCTTTTCTCTTTTAAATTTAATTTAAAATAAATAAATAATATATATTTAAATTTCATTAAAAAATTGTAGTTGCTGAGTAGTCGTTAAATGAGAAGAATAATGTAGGAATTTGCTTTATGTCTGGGTCCAGATTATCATTTTCGCAAACTGATTTAAAGCATTTATTATGTTATAGCTCTGCTGTAGCTCAAGCTGACTGGCAATAAATGTTTTATGACCTGTTTTGCTTTCTTGCAAACTAAAGCAAGTGTTCATTTTAGACCAGTATTTTCACGGATAGCTATTCACAGTGAAACTAGAGGTCATTTAAATCTTACGTTTCTTATGTGAGTTGACTCATACTGCAGAGCCTGTCCGCTGCTGCCAGTTTTATTGATATCAGTGTTAAATAATGAGTGTCTGTGGTCCTCTCTCTCAGCGCCGCCCATGTTCCTGCCCATCTCGTCCACGCCGCAGCCGGAGAGACGTCAGCAAGCCCAGCGCCGCCACTCCATCGAGAAGGAAACGCCCACCAGTGTGCGTCACTTCCTGCCGCCCTCCAGACACAGCTCTAGATCCCTAGTGAGTGAGGAAGTAACCAGTGACATTCATCCAGTCGTCCCACTAGACGGTTTTCAGTCTGAAGATTTAAGTCATTAGGATAATGCAACATTAAAGACCTCGTCCATTTACAGTTGCATCTAAACATGTGCCGGTATTCGGTGATGCGATATATCACGGTTATGAATATGCACGGTATTGTTATCGTGGACACTTCTTAATACCGTGAATAATTATATATTACAAATTATTCCGAATTTGGAATGCATTTTAAGAATACCTTTCCCATCAACTGGTCCAAATGCACAACAGCACTGTATGCTGCCATGAGAAGCACATTCACTCTCTGACAGCAGATGGCGCTAAACTGCAGAAAATGCAGCCCTTACCCTGGAAACCCCATAAATAAAGCAACTGCTCACATACTCAACATATTTCAATCATTTTAAATAAACTAAATTCACTATGGTGTTCATCACAGTGCCAAATACTTAAATATTCAGACTTCATAGACTATTTATTTTCAAACTATTTATTTTTCATTTTAATCTAGACTACAACAAGCCCTAGATATTGTTTGAAAGTGTTTTGATTCTTTATCGTTCGTTCACACTTTACATTAGAGCTTCATTAGTTAACCTTAGTTAAATCATTAGTGAACATAAACTGCCAATGAATAATTCTTCTGAACATTCATTCATTTTAGTAATTCCAATATTTAATAACACGTTGTTAAAATCTAAACATGAACTAAAACTTGTATGTTTTAACAAAGATTAATAACTTGTTAATAACTAATGAGGTATTATTGTAAAGTGATACCTATGGGTCTTTATAGTTCTTTTGCACTTAAATCTGTGCAAAACCTTTAACTTTATATCTTTTTCCGAATTGCTTTATTGTATTTAAATGTTCAGTTATTATTGTTCTAAGAAAAAAATAGTTATTTAACCTGTGATAGTGTATTATTACCACTTTTTTAAAACTAAATACCGTGATAATAATGTATACCGTGATAAAAGCATTAGCAATTTATCGCAACCGGAAAATTTGATATAAACATTTATGTTGCTTCTCTTAAAGTGGCTCGTCATCAGATGCAAAATTCTCTTTTACATGTTGTTTGAACTGAAATGTGTTTTGGCAGTGTGTGCACACAGCCACCCTATAAGGATAGAAAATCCATGCTTTTTTATAAATCCCTAATAATAATGATCACCGTTGACAAGAACCAAGAACAAAGCATTATGTGTGGTGTGATATGCAATGCTCAGGTCAAACGCTGCTGTAGTTTGTTCTCTGCTGATGTCTGGCCGTTGTGTTTGGACAGGAGGAGTTTTGTTTCCCGGTGGAGTGTCTGGCTCTGACCGTGGAGGAAGTGATGCACATTCGGCAGGTTTTGGTCAAAGCTGAACTGGAGAAGTTTCAGCAGTACAAAGACATCTACAATGCCATGAAGAAGGGGAAGGTGAGAACGGCTTTTCTCATTTAGAGCAACCTTTCAGAAGCAGCACGTCAACAGAACAGGCATTGCAATCATATAGATGGAAAAGGATTAATGCATGCCAAAATTTGCATTAAAAATATAGATTTTTAAAGAAATTCATATTTGTATTCAGCAAGGACGCATTAAAGACATTTATGATGTTAGAAAAGATTTCCATTTCAAATAAATGAGCTTTCTGTTGATTTTCTTGGGCAGCAAATCAGAATATTAGAATGATTTCTGAAGATCATGTGACAATGAAAATACAGCTGTGATCACAGAAATAAATTACAGTTTACTATTTATTCACATAGAAAAGTGATAATATAAATAATAAAGCCGTGAATAAAATAAAGATAATATAAAATTTTTTTACTGTATTTTTGATCAAATAAATGCAGCCTTTGTGAGCAGAACAAGACGTCTTTAAAAACATTTAAGAAATATAGTGTGTCTATATTTGTCAAATCAGACAGCATTAACACATTTCTGTCTTAAGCTAACGATTCAATCTTTAGGAAACCTACTGGAGAAATAAAAAGTGTTTCAAAATCATTGTCACATTTATTTTGCTTTGATTTTTATTTAGTCATAGCAAATATATTGTGCATATTAAGTTTGACTGATTTGATTTATTCATTGACATCTCTCTTTTCCCAGCTGTGCTTCTGCTGCCGAACCAAACGGTTTTCCTTCTTCACCTGGTCCTACACCTGTCAGTTTTGTAAAAGGTAAGAAATAACCTGACTTTCAAAGATTAATCTTGCTTGTTTTTAGATATTTAATAGAAAGTAGTGGTGCTGTATCATCTTTTTCATGATTTCCGCAGGCCTGTCTGTTCACAATGCTGTAAAAAAGTAAGTCTTGATCTGAACACCCTCTCATAACTTTATTAAATGTTTTACGTTATTTGTTGCAAGTTCAACGTGACTCCATTTACACGGTCACAATGGGACTAAAAATGTCCAGTTTTCTCTTCATAACAGTGCTTTTCTATGGCTTCAGATGCGCCTCCCATCAAAGCCTTATGGCAGTCTCCCCATTTACTCTCTGGGTCCGTCCACATCGAGTCTGAAACGGGACGCGTCCAGCCGAAAGCCAGAGAAGCCCAGTACGAGCCTGCATCGAGCCAGCCTACAGCGCACAGTGTCCAGGTACAATAACTCGGCATACAGCTGCTCTCTGCTGCTCTGATGCTTATATTCACTGTCTCTATCTCTCTAAGATTATCTAAACACACTCGGCAGTCGTCCTCGTCTCAGGAGGAAATGGAGCTCCCGAAAGAGCTGAAGGACGACTGGAGCACCATGGAGGTCTGCGTCGACTGCAAGAAGTTCATCTCTGACATCATCGCCTCCAGCAAGCACAGCCTGTCTCTGGCCAACAAGAGAGCGCGCTGGAAACACAAGACTCAGTCCTTAATCATGGCGTCCGAGACAAGCGCAGAATACCGGCCTTCTGAGCGAACTATCAATGAGGTGTAGACGCCGCCGATGGGTCTGGATGCTGGATGCTTGTAGATTAGGACGGGTCAGGGCCAATAAACTCTAATGGATGTGTAGCAGTTCTTCCACACACACAACATGGGTTGTTTTTATTCTGTGCTGTAGAGATGTGTTTACATATTGACATCTGCCTATTGTCAATCATATGAACTACTGTGTCTCTTTCAAACCAATCAGCTTTCTCTTGGTCTGCACGGTAAATTCTGGTGAAAAACTCTCACAAAGGACATTCATGTATTTATTCATGCCCTCAGTTTATTAATATTTTCTCTCAATTTAGCTAAATAAGAATTTGTTCTCATGGTTTTTTAATTTGTTCTGTGTGGCCATGTTGTTGTAATTTGTCCTTTTTTAATTAAAACGGAGGAACTAATAGATAATAATAGAGAATGAATTCGTATTTTTTAGCGCGTTGATTTATTTTTATTTTTTTTCGCACGTCATGTTCAGGGCTTTTTTAAACGATCAAAATCTGCTTGGGCATTTTTGCCCTCATGAGAACCTTCCAATCGCATGGATTCTTACTGGATTTTGCCGCGAAATTAGTCTCCGCGACTGTAAACATGACGTAAACATGACTGCACCTAAACTCATTAAAATGATTTCTCATTAGGCTTTTCCAAACTTGAAATAACTTTGGGACAAACCTAAATGATCTCCTTTTCTTTCACGATTTACGCTATGTACAGCAGGGTTTCCAGGTTGTCATAACAAAACCTGCCCAATTGCATTTCGAGGGGGGGCTCCTCGTTAAAATGTGTTCCAGGGATAAAATACACGTTTTTGGCAGGGTTCCCCTGGCACATTCCAGGAGCTAAATATCACATGATTATCAGGGTCGCTTTAACCCGCGGAAAAAGTGATAAAGTAGAACATTTCCGCAGGAAAACCGCAGACTTGGCAACCCTGCTGTAACATTCCTGAGCCCCGGGTTATAACCTTCTGATTTGCATATCTGCAGTGTCAGTCTTGCTGATTGGACGAAATTGTTTTAGCGTTGCGCGTCTTCGCATTATTGCTGACGGTGTTACATTTTTTCCCGAACTGACATTTTAGGACTATAAAAGTTCGATTTTTTCTCTTTATGCCAATCAACATGTTTTCCGTCGACATTTGATATTCTTCCCTTATATAACGCGTGATGTTTCCGTGAATGAATGTCGTTTGTTTTTAGGCGTAGCTAATATTTTAACACCATTGTTTTAAACTGCGAATGTTTGGCAACAGCGCAAAAGTGGTTTAACCCCGAGCAATCCCAAACCAATGAATATAAAGTTCCTTTACCAGGGTTTAGAATAAAACATACCAGTTTTAATCGCAATGTGAAAAGCCTTGTAATTGCTGAAGTCAACATGAAATGACATTCACAGTCTGATGTAGGCTACTTCTGTAATATGACGTTATGGCTGGACAATGAATATTCATTTATTAAAATCCCTCCTAGTCTTGTGACTTCCAACCAGAATATTCAACATAAAAACTTAGGACCAAGACTCTATTCACAAAAAGACCGGGAACATACAAAAGAGTTAGTTTTGAGATCATGTTGACTTAAAATGTGTAAATGTCTCAAATGTATTCCCATTCATATTAAAACAATAAGCACAACACATCACTCAGCGCAGAAGCTGGAAATTATGGTTCAAACCACATCTGGGAATAGATATTGTTTTTTATTCGTGATTTTCATATTATATATATATATATAGCTCACATCACTCATATCTAGGTGAGATTTGACTGTAAATTATGCCTATGCTGATTGATTTCTAGTAATTGAGAATAATTATGCTCCTGCAAGTTGTATGCGCCCTGTTTTATGTATTTAAAGGCATGATGAGGCTGATTTACTAAACATTAAAGTTGCATTTATTTTTTTGTAATCTTTACTTTTTACATAATTTATGTTTTATATGTCAAGTAATACCCTGCGACTACACAGCGCTTGATCATGTCTGTCAGATTTTTAATTTAGTTTTTGATGATGAAGGCTCCAAAATCTTGTTATAAAAATGTAGTGATTTGAATAGATTTGGCGTTTGGACAATGAAGTATTGTGTTGTTTCATGATTTGTTTTTAAGGGCTTTTTGCCAAGACATCAAGTGTCAAATAGCTGTTTTTTATTTAAAAAATTTTTTATTAACTTTTATTTCAATTTCTGTGAATTGCATATGTGTTTTTATGTTCAGAACAGCTTATATAATGCATTTTTTTGTGTGTGTGTGTGTGTTCAGTAGTTTTGCTAATTGTTTTTCCTCTTTTGGTTTTTTTATTCATCTGATAATGTAACTGTTAGTTTATTTTTGCATTGAATTTATACTGCAGGATCTTGTAAAGTTGCCTTTTTCCTTGAATAATTTAATCTGAAAGGAAGCAAGGCTGATATGTGAATGAGTGGATGAGGATGTTGTTAGTTTTATTCATCAGCTGTGTGTATAGATGTTTTATTATCTCAAAAGTCTCATGATTATTTTTGAATGATTATTAATTTGCCTTAGAAATATTGCCTTCTTAAGCATTGCAATATATCCATCAAGTCCCAAATCCTGTCTGTTTGCAGTATAATTGCACATGTATTTTAACATCTGCACAAATGCTGTATATTTTTATTAAACTCTTGACATGTTGGAGCATCATAAAACTTATCATTGAGGTATAGGAAATGAAGAACAAGTAAATAAAAGTGTAAAAAAAAAAAAGCAGCTGCAATGTGTATGCATGTGAAACAGGGCTGTGGATTTTATTTTAAATCTTTTTTTCTCAGCCAATGATGATCAATGGAATAAAAAATTGTTAAACTGTGAATAGAAAGTCATTCATTATAGAGTGAAGCTACTCTAAAATATCTGCTTCATATTTAAAGAGTAACTAAACCCTAAACCAACTTTTTTTAGTTAATGATCTGTAAGAATGGGGCTTTATTAGTGCTGTTCATTGATTCGAGTAACTTTTTTGACATTTGAGTATAAAGTGTCTTAATTCTGCAATATGTGGTGTAAAAACGTCTGAGTGCTGCCCTCTTCAGGTTGAAAGGTGGCTACTGCTGGTGATTTTTCCTATTGGATGTTGCGGTGGCAAGTGACGTAAGCGGTGGCAGGTGACGTTAGTAGTTTCCAGCTCACCACGCCCCTTTGGTACGAGCTACCACGCCCTTGGCAGTATAAAACCATCTTGTTCCGTCAAAATTACTAGTCAGGAGTTGGAATTGCGAGTATTGAAAACGACCCAGGATAGACTATTATCAAATATTATATATATACAGATGAATAATTACAATTTGATATCAGATTACAATTTGCATTAAAAGAAAAAAAGAATTACTGTTCCAAACAGTGTGTAATTGTATTCCATTTCCCCGCTTGAGAATTGTAGTTGATTATAAATTATCGCTTTATTTTTATATATATTCTCAGCTATTGATGAGGTGTCATTCACGCCTTATTTTCAATTTTTCAAACAGATATATGGGGAATTTTACTATTTTCTATTTCTAACATCTATTTAATTTATATTGAATGTTTTAATTTATATTCAAATATTAATTTATATTTAATTTGGATTTTATTTATATTCAAATATACACGAGAACCAATGACGTTTGCGCACAGTGTCCTCTTCTCCTTATATGGTGTTGTTGAGCGACTGCTTGCTTAAACGACTTTCGCGCGTAAACCAAAAGGCGCCAGGCCATATTTAAAACACTGAGGGAAAGAAGATTAACGTTACGAACCTGAATAATTATTTAAAACTTAACAGTTACAAACAACATCTTCCTTTTGTGTCCAAAATCAGCGTATGGACCCACATGAGGGTGAGTAAATAATGACAGTACTTTCTTTTTGAGTAATCTATTCTTTTAATATGCTTCCGCAAAATAATACTGCTTTTTACTTCGGGATATTTCTCATATTTTTTTCCAAAACGGGGTGACAAAATTAAGAAAATCAATAGCTTAAATACGAAACTAAAAGGCATCTGGCTTTGACAAAATATATGGGATTGATGACATTCTTAAAACCAATTAAACAAATAATTCAAAACACCTTACTTTAAATGTTAAATATTTTTATAGTGTTTGTTCTTTGAATGTAGAGATTCCACTTTATGTTGTAGAGATAATTACAGAGGCATTTAATGATTGTTTGCTTTTGTTTTGAGTAAATATATACTTTTATAGCTGCATTTATACTTTCAAAAGTCCCTCACCTTCACTTACATTGTTAAAACGTTCAAAATTCAATGAAAAATTAGTTAATTGCAATTTACCTTCTTTCCTTAATTAATTTACACTTTAAATTTTGATTGGCCTGCTGTAAATGCAAGTGTAAAATAATAATAATAATAAAATAATAAAAACTAAAATAATAATAAAAAATATATTTTATATATATATATATATATATATATATATATATATATATATATATATATATATATATACACACACATATATATAAAGCTTGTAAATGTGTCTTACAAACAATACATCACACATTTTTTATGTACTTTTAATAATTGTATATTTTGGTTCCATGACACAGTAATTTCGCACATATAACTCTTTAAACACCAAATGTACATAACATCACATTTACATTGCATCTTTGTAACACTTTTTTCTATCATTTCGTTTGTTTAAATGGACCACTGATTCATTTTATGAATAAAGGTTAAAAACACACACAATAATATCTATCCCTAACATCAGATGCAACTACTACACATCACAAAACATGAGTGGAATGACTTAAAATGCAAAATTTCATTCACCTGCACATATGATAACACAATAACATTCTTAAAAAAAAATGTAAACAAAGGACTAGGGGCGGCAGATATAGATACTCTCCTGTGACACGGATTGAACCTCAATAGAGAAGTATCGCTGAACATGAATGAGCATGCATGGCGGGGTGACTAGAACAAGCGAGATACAGTTTAATTTAACTTAGATTTATTCACAGAGACAAAACAAAAGGAGGGCCATGTGGTTAAAAGCGGTTCTTCTATTTGAAGTCCAGCAGGTTGCAGTCGATTTTGTAGTACACATAGGGATAGTATTCCTGCTGGCTGAGGTTCAAGCCAGGAATATCCATGGTAGTTTGCTGGAACAGGAAAAAAGAGGAAAAATCTTTTCTTGTATTTAAACCACACAACACAAAAACATAGCCTACGGCCAAAAGTAAACTTACGTCGATAATGGCAGCTGCACTGCTGTCCAGGTGCTTGTAAAGATCGTTCAGAACCTCCCTCAGCTTCTTCATGTTCTTCTTGTTGGGCTGTAGCAGCATTGCTTGGAAGTTCACTGGCAATCCATATCTGTTTATTTAGAATTTACAAAATATATATACATTTAAATGAGTGATTCACTGATGTGAAAATTCTGGGCCAAAACAAAATCCAAAAATTGTACAGATGCACTTGTTCGAAACCGAAACCCATTTTTAATTTTAAATTGAGTGTGTGTAATTCTATTAAAATGATGACACCAAAATAATTTTTTAACGATACTGAGTTTTTGTTAAGCATAAAATCAAAACCATTTTACTTAATACATTTATGAATCAAATAAATGTAATAATCAGAGGTGGGTAGTAACGAGTTACATTTACTTCGTTACATTTACTTGAGTAATTTTTTGGGGTAACTAATACTTTTCGGAGTATATTTAAAGATGGGTACTTTATACTCTTACTTGAGTAAATTTTTGGGGATAAATCTGTACTTTTACTTCGTTACTGTGTGTTACGCTCCTCTCGTTACTTTATCTTAATGCAATAAATGTTATAATGCTTCAGTTTATTCCAAACGCGCCGTCTACTTTTCTCTGGGCAATGAACGATGCCCATTCGCGAATGATTCATTCTTTTGAGTCAATTCTGTTCAAAGGCTTGATCAAACCAATTGGCAAACGAGTGAATTGGTTCATGAATCAGTTTGAATGAGTCGTTCAGTTCCCTGCCGCACGCGCTGAGCGTCTGAAGTGGTTCACTCGGAGTTGTAACGTTTAAGAACAGAAAGAGCGTTGAAAACGTGGCTGGAACTGCACTGAATTGAAAGCAAATCTGCAAAGGCTATTATTTGCTAGCGATGGAGATCCTTATTAGATGAACACCGCGTGTGCTGTCTACTGTTCAACAGGTAATAACTTGGGCTACATTCGATTACAGTACACGATACCACTGTGACATTAGTTTGTTGTACGTGTGTGGCTTATAACAGAGGGAGTCAAGTTGAATGCAGCTTCCAAAAGACAAAAAATAGCAGATTAAGATTTTATTAATTTTAATACAACCACACCGGTGCGAGTACGTTCAGCAAGTCATGTCATCAGCTGCTAAATTCAGATCTGTGATTGCTTGCTGGCGCTGAGCCAGAGACAGACGCGTTTTTACATCGCTGCGCATTATAACCAATCACACATGATTCTTTTGAGCATTGGCCAATCAGAGGTGTTCAGATGAGTCATCGCTAAAATGCCGGTGCTTCCTTCACTCGCTCACTGACTGAATACCTCTTTCTGGCGAATTCTCTCGCAGGAACAACTAAGTGCAGATGTGTGTACGAATCTTTAATTAAGATATTGATTTCACAGTGTTAACAGTTTCAGTGATTTTAATGGGAGTTTCTGAGAGTGTTTGAAATCTAGACTGTCAGTGAAAATTATCTTTAATAATGTAAATGTTATTTGCCCTCTTTCTGAACAATGAAAGATTAGTAGCAATATTTATATCACATTAACTTTCAATGTTAAATTCACATTTAATATAAAGTCAGTCATATTAAAAATATGTTATGGCATGACACCTATATCTGTTACTTAAGTAAACAGACTGGGTTTTATAATAAATTACATAAATTGGAGTAAAGGCTGATGAAATATATACATTTATACACGCACACATACATTACATACATTTTATCTATATATCTAAATAAAAACAGGCTCAGTATATATGACCAAAAGTAACTAGTAACTAACTACTTGAGTAGATTTTTTATCCGATACTCTTTTACTCTTACTCAAGTAACTATTCAAGACTAGTACTTTTACTTTTACTTGAGTAAATATTTCTAGAAGTACTTTTACTTTTACTTGAGTACAGTTTTTGGGTACTCTACCCACCTCTGGTAATAATCAACACTGAAATTGCACACAAGGCAGTTTTTATGTCAACTTTTAAACAACAATTACGTTTCTACTTCAATTTTTTTGTTGAAAAAAAAAAATCCAAGAAAAGTTTGATTCCTCATGACACAAGCTCTCTTATAAGCTAAATAGACGTTGTATTGTGTCTCTACCTCAACACTGATTCCACAAATACCCTCAGAGCCTTGATATGGATCCAAGCAATGAAAGCCTCGCTGAAGTTCACCTTCAGCCATCGAACAAGTGGACCCTGCAGACGACACATGTACGAACCAGTTAATAATATCCAACAGTGATGAAGTAACATACCAGCTGCTCTAAAGATACATACAAACTGCTTTTTCTTGTCAGTCGAGAGTCTGGTCATCTCCTCCTTATCTGCTTTCAATTCCTCCTCGTTGTACTGGAAGTCCCGGAGCATGAACCTGTAAAGCAGACACTGGGATGACGAAGGCATTAAAGATCCTTAAACTGGATATTCTCTCTGAAATCAGCTGTTTACTTGTTTTCCCTGGCCTTGAGTCGGAAGTCATCGATGGCCTTTCTGAAGAGCGTGACGCTAAACAGGCCGCTCTCCTGGTCCTCAAAAAGCAAACTACAGAGAAGAATAATAACACTATAAAGAGTATTGGCTAACAGAGAGAACCTCAAATGTGACCTTGGACCACAAAACCAGTCATAAGAGTCCATTTAAATAAGCTTTCCATTGATGTGTGGTTTGTTCGGAGGACAATATTTGTCTGAGATACAACTATTTGAATATATGGAATCTGATGGTGCAAAAAAAATCGAAATATTGAGAAAATCATCTTTAAATTTGTTTAAATGAAGTTCTTAGCAATGCATATTACTAATCAAAAATAAGTTTTGATATATTTACGGTAGGAAGTATACAAAATATCTTCATGGAACATGATCTTTACTGCAATATATATATTCACTGTTTTTTTATTTATTTTATTTTATGTAAAATCATTTTCTAACTGTTTTAAATTAATTTTAAATAAGTACAGTTTTAATAATTTTAAAAGTTTAAAATTGCTTGTTTTATTCTTATTATTTTTCTTCATTATTATTTTACTTTCTTTTATGTAAAGCACTTTGAATTACCATTGTGTACGAAATGTGCTATATAAATAAACTTGCCTTGCCTTGCCTAATATCCTAATGATTTTTGGCATAAAAGAAAAATGTATCATTGTGACCCATACATTGTATTTTTGGCTATTGCTACAAATACACCCCAGAGACTTCAGACTGCTTTTGTGCTCCAGGGTCACAAATGTCCCAGTCATATTTCACTCAAAATAAATGAGAATTTTATTTTGCACGAAAACATTTCTCATTTCTCTTATGCATTAAAAATATTGGAATTGCACAACATTCACACATCATAGTAGTAACTTTTGGGCTAACTATAAATTATACTCATTAAAGTAAAAAAAATAAAAACAGTAATTCAATCAAAAGGCATGTTCTTATTAGCATTAGTATTCTGTGGTTTGTGACCAGGTTCATGATTCCTTAGACAAACAAGACACTTCCAGAATTTAATAAAAACTAAATTGTTGTAAGTTTCTTACTTTGTAGATCGTGGCACCACCATTTCTGAAAGAGTCTCGTAAGTGCGCTGCCAGTCAGCATAATTTGTTCTGAAGGGTTAGAAAACTTGCTGTCAGTATGTGCATGAGAAAACTTTAACACAACAGTCTTGTGTGCATCCAAAAATATGTTCAGAGTGGCTAATATTTGTGTGTTGGAACTAGGGCTGGGCGATGACAAAAAGTAAAATCAAAAAATAAAAAATTTAAAGTTTCATCAATCCTTGATTTTTTATTTTTTTTACTTCTCAACATAAATTTTTTTACATTTTTTTATTAACTAACTAGTTAAAGAAAGTTCTGTCCCAAATGCAGCAAACATGATTTCAACATGGATTAAATGCAGAAAGGATGCATGAATTACGAAGGCATATAATTGTACAAACTTAGCTTAAACATATATGTTTAGAAATAATGTAAGAAAAGGCCATTTGAAATAAATGAAAGAATAACATAACATTAGCCGAATCACTCTGTTCTCAAAGCTGTTATCAATCGTATATTGTCAATGTGTCTAATTCTTCTAACATTTGGTAAGATTTCTATTCAAATTCTGATTCTTTGATTTATAAAATATAACATTTTAGCAAAACAATACACTATTTGAATTCATCGATAAAATCGGCAGGATTCCAAAATTGAAATATGTCCCTTACTTTGGTACCACCACCAGCATAGTAATGAGGTACTCCGAATCAAGCACAAAGTCTTCTTTCTTGACAATATCTGCCAAACTCCTGGTCAGCAGGCTCCCTCTGGTGAGACCACAAAAATCACACCAGTTCACTGGGAAATGCTTCCCGAACCATGATTTTCTCAAAGGAGTAGTTCACCCAAACACTGAAATCATGACTGTGTTGGACTACATTTTTGGGGGGGATTTGTCAGATGTATAAACTGTTATCTGGAAAAGAGCTCTGTGAATAATCTTTTTTTTTTTCTTGTGTTCCATGAAAAAAAAAATGGAATTCTCCATTATATTAAAAAAAAAATGTGTTGCATCAAATATTCAGAACTTATTCAATTTATTGAAAAAAAAAAAATCAATGCACTAAAACAAATCACTGGTGTCCAGGTTACTATCTAAATGAATAAATCTGAAATAAAACCTCTTTAAATAATATCTGAATTTACTCACGCATTCTTCCTCTCTAGATTCTGTAAGTTTCCCTTCAGGTTGTTGTAGGCTGACGCTCGAGCCTTCAGGTCATTGTCAATCTGTGAGACTTGCTGTATCAATAATAAATAAGGCTGAGATTTATATCAAATATGCACAAATATTACCAACAAGTGATATAAACTGAAAAAACATTGTGAATATTGCAATTACTTTAATTTTACACTCAGCAACGAATGCTAAAAGTAAGATCATTGCAGATTTTAGTCCCAAAATTCACATAGAAATGGTTGGATGTGATCACTTGCCTTGGATACAATCTCAGAAATGTTCTTCAAGGATTGTTTGATAGGGTACTTGGCCATGTCCCACTGAAATCTTGTGACATAGGTGAGCAGATCGACTAATACGCAACAAAGAAAACGAGAATTAATGCAACGAAACCGACGACAGCGTCTGATCATTTCATACACCACAGATCCCAGTGACTCTCACCTCCATTAGCCAGCAGGTTCTCCTGGACTTTATCTCGACTGTCCTCCAACACGTCAGCCATGTACTGAGCCACCTTCTTCACCACACTGTGAACGGCATCAAAAGACATCACAGACACAGTCCTCTGAAAAAACTCTCTCCAATGTACAACGATTGGACATTCTCCAAGACACAGAAGTCATCAAAATATCACACATATCGGATGATTCAGGAACACTGAGAAACCTGATGACATCTCAATAACGCTTTTTAAAAATGTGTGAATATTCTGACCAAACCAAGCAAAAACTAAATACAGGAAATATAACAGACACATGGTTTGGAGATGACTTCGGTGCATGCAACTCAGGATTTATTCCTGCTGTTCTGATAAAATAACGTAAGGCTGACAGGAAGTCATATTATCTAAGCATGCTTTAACCATCTTTTTATCAAAGCTCTGAGGCAAAACTTAAACTGATGAACATTTTTGACTAAATGAACAGGAAAAAATAAGAGTCAAATCTAAGGATAAGCTATAAGTCATGCAATTTAAAAATGATCTCAAGAAGGCACCAAATTGCTGATAACTCATTTAAGGCAAATTCTGCAGAACCTCACCTCTATGAGATTCCTCATCACACAAAAGTTAAAAAAAAACAAACGTAAGGAGTTTTGACTGAATTCTGGACATTGATATGTTGTAGCTTGAAAACACAACAACTCAAATCTGCAAGATATTTGATTCTTTTATGCAGAAAGGCCTTAAAATGAGTATTGTAGTCAAGCATTACTATTACTACACTGAAAAACCTTGGTATAGAAACTATTTTCATTCAGAAATTACTTTTTACAAGCAAATACAAATAACTTTATATAGATTAAATGTGACATTTTGAAGTATATTACTCTTGTTGTTTCTAATAAAACAATCCACTAATCCTTGTTTTATTTACAACTTCAAAAAATGTGTTACACTTTATTTTAAGGTGTCTTTGTTACAGTGTAAACATACATTTCAGTAATATTAACTATGTGTACTTACTATATGGTTAGGGATTGGCTTAGGGTTACTTGCATGTAATTATGCATATTTCGTTGTTATTTTTATACTAAGTACTCGTAACATGTAACAAGGCCAACATAAAATAAAGTGTTACCAAAAATACAATGTATTGCTCATATTTAGGGTGAGAGACTCTTAAGCCCTAACCCTAAGTATTAAAGTTTGGTGCATAAGTAACTCATCCCACATATTTGTGTTACAGATAAGAATGATTCCAGTTTAAAAAATGTAATCTGATGGATAATAAAACCCAAAGAAATCCATATGCTGAGAATGAATGAGACCCAGAATGCCTAGAATCTAAAGATGGTGGCTTGGGAATCAAGATCCACCTGTTTATTTGGGACAGAAAGCACCCTAGCAACCATCCATAGCATGTAATTAAACACAAAAGTATCCTTAAAACAGCCACACATTGTAAATATTCATTTTTGCATGAAACTGTCAATGTTTACATTGGAACTGTGGAGCTGAATGTAAAAAAATAAATAACATAAAACCAGCTTTACCTCTCGACAAAAGCATCCAGTTTGGCCAGCTCATCAGACAGCCCCACCAGGACATCTAATGTCCCGACCTGCAGCGTTTAGAGAAGAGAAACACTTTGATCACCAACCAGTATAATGAAGCAAAACAAACACAGCCAGGCTGGATTTGATCAGCATCAGCCCGTAGAGACGTAGAGCTTAGAGTGGCGTCGCCTCTGTTCTCATCCTGTCAGCCGGAAGGTGATTGGTCAAGAAGACAGAGTCCAGCAGGGTCACTGGACCCTGGGCAACAGGACAAGACTTATGCATTTGCTCTGAAAAAGGCTTATTTTAGTTGCAATTAGAGGAATCGTGCATGCAAAATACCACATAAGGATACTGTGAACACTTTAAATGATGCAAAAAAACATTTACATTTATTCATTTAGCTGACGCTTTTATCCAAAGGGACTTACAATTGCTATATATGTCAAAGGTCGCACGCCTCTGGAGCAACTAGGGGTTAAGTGTCTTGCTCAGGGACACATTGGTGTCTCACAGTGGATTCGAACCCGGATCTCTCACACCGAAGACATGTGTCTTATCCACTGCGCCAACACCACCCCAAACATCGCCATCGCCAAACACGAGTTTTGAAACTGAGATGGCAATAAAAGTCCATTAGCACCCGTCCACTTTATCAGCAGCATTGGATCTGGAAGTATTTTTGATTTCACTTCATTTTGATGGTCCATTTAACACACTGTGTTAACTAGAAGTAACGTTGCACCTATATGTCCACTAATTCTCATTAGAGTGTTGGAGAGTACTAGTGGACTGGTAGGGTTAGGGTTAGAATAATGACATGTACTTGCAAAGTTACTTATAGGCAGTAGAATGTCTGTTTGGAGACCATATATTATACTACCATATATTACCAGATATTAAGAAGACAGTCTACTAATACTCTAATGTGAGTTAGTAGACATGTAGGTGCAACGTTACTTATAGTTAAAGAGATAGTTCTCCCAAAAATGAAAATTTGATGTTTATCTGCTTTAGATGTAGGTGACTTTGTTACTTCAGTAGAACACAAACTGAGATTTTTAGCTCAAAACGCTGTAGTCTGTTGGTCTTATAATGCAAGTGGATGCGAATCAAGACCTAAAACATACAGTAAAACAAAAAAAACATACACAAACAAAGCCAAATTAAACCCCACGGCTCGTGACGATACATTGATGAGTAACAATCAGTCTGTCTCTCAAATGGACCATCGAGGACGTGCTGTACAGTTTAAAAAAGGAGAGACTGCAACGGTTTGAGCAAAAAATCTCAGTTTGTGTTCTACTGTAGAAACAAAGTCACCTACATCTTGGATGCCCTGGAGGAAAGAAGATAAACATCTAATTTTCATTTTTGGGGGAACTATCCCTTTAACAGAATGTGTGAAATGGACCATCAAAATATAGTGTTACCGTATTTTTTCTAAACTATTAAGTAAGAGTTGTTGGTTATAACTAAAGAAACAAATTTATTGCAAAATATGCATATATATATATATATATATATATATATATATATATATATATATATATGCATATATATATATATATATATATATATATATATATATATATATATATACACACACACACATACGCGCGCAAATATTTAAGTATGTTGATAGTAAGACTGACTTGATTATATCATTACAACAAATGTGCTTCATGGGAGTGGGCGGAGCTGAAGAGTCCTTTAATGCAATTTGCTCGCCTTGAAACCATTCATTGTTGAAATTTTCTGAACAGCATCATGGGTAATGTAGTTTTCATCACAAAATTCAGTTGTTGAACTGGATTTTTTTTTTTTTAAATACGTGAATGGATGGTTTCAAGAAAAGCATGTACCATTGATTAACAGTCTTGGAATTCACAGTAGGTTTGTCTTTAAAGGTTTATAAGTCATAGCTAATTTTCGTTTCCCAATGGAGAAAGCAAACTCGTTTTTGGAACCCCATTGAAAACAACAGTGAGTTTTACAGAAAATGCCAATAAAGGAGAAATCATTAATGCCAGAGCTGGAAACGCTGCTCAACTCTGACTTATAAAAGAGGAAGAGGAAATGATGTGACCTTGAGGTCGGGAATGTTGAACTTGTTGTTGGTGGAGAGGTTGTTGGCACGAGTCGTGGCCGTCATTAGTTTGTCCCATGTCTGCTGACAGGTTTTCTCTCCAGGAGCAGAAATCAACCAAAACTCTGTCATGGCGGCTGAGGAGCGACAAATGGAGAGTCTAATACAGAAAGACATTAATACACTCAATTAAATGTAAAAAACGTACAACAACACCACCAACTCTACCAAAGATCTACTCTACTGTTTACAGACATTAAAATCTTAACTATAAATAAATTGTCATGTTATATGAGAACAATATATTTTCAATGTCTGAACACATAAATCTGTGCACATCAATGTCAAAGATCATGTTAGTCTTGGACTTGATTGGATCATTTCCTCAAAATGAATGAATGACAGTCACGAGTTGAAGCATCAGACTGACCTTGAATGGACAGAAAGCGACCACAGTCATATTCTCACCAGATATCAGAGGTTTGATGCTCTGGAGCTGTTACTGATTATGATTTTATATCAGGCTGCAGATGCTTCAAAGCATCATATCATAAACATGAGATGAACCCGAGACCGCTATAATCCACACTAGCAAATACAGCTAAATCTGCAGACGATACAGCACACAAACAGCCTTTAAAACGGTATTTTCTCCGGCAGAGCTTACCTGATTTCAACGTGAACGAGATTACGCGACGATTACTTGGCAGTTTTGACTCAATAATTTTTAAAGGAGCAGTTTTAGGATTTGATATTCATAATGACACTCCAGTGTTTCTAAAGGCTTCTCTCACAGTCAGCTGATCGGCTGCTGTGATCTGCGCATGCGCATGTTCGGGCGACAGCGACACCTGGAGACCTGGAGTCATTATTGCAGCTTATATATATATATATATATATATATATATATATATATATATATATATATGAATATACTTTAAAAAATAATAATTTATTCCTGTGATGCAAAGCTGAATTTTCAGCATCATGACTCCAGTCATCCAGTCGATCACATGATCATTTAGAAATCATTCTAATATTCTGATTTATTATGAGTGTTGGAAACAGTTCTGCTGTCTAATATATACTTTAGACTTTTGGGGAAGTCGTGGCCTGGTGGTTAGAGAATCGGACTCCCAATCGAAGGGTTGTGGGTTCGAGTCCCGGGCCGGCAGGAATTGTGGGTGGGGGGAGTGCATGTACAGTTCTCTCTCCACCTTCAATACCACGACTGAGGTGCCCTTGAGCAAGGCACCGAACCCCCAACTGCTCCCCGGGCGCCGCAGCATAAATGGCTGCCCACTGCTCCGGGTGTGTGTTCACAGTGTGTGTGTGTGTTCACTGCTCTGTGTGTGTGCACTTCGGATGGGTTAAATGCAGAGCACAAATTCTGAGTATGGGTCACCATACTTGGCCGAATGTCACTTCACTTCACTTCTATATTTGATCAATAAAAGGTTAAAAAGAACTGCATTTATTCAAAATAAAATAAAAAAGTCTAATAATATATTTTCTTTACTATCACTTTTTATCAATTTAACACATCCTTGCTGAATAAAAGTATTGATTTTATTTAAAAAAAAGAAAGGAAAAAAATTACTGACCCCAAATTACTGACCAGTAGTGTATATTGTTATTACAAAATATTTATATTTTAAAAACATTGCTTCTTTTTTCTTTCTTCTTTGATAATGAATCATCATATTAGAATGATTTCTAAAGGATAGAAAGAAGAAGAAACTTCTTTCAAAAACATTAAAAATAGTAATGTTTCCAAACTTTTGGTCTGTACTGTATATATATATATATATATATATATATATATATATATATATATATATATATATATATATATATATATATATATTTACAACAAAACCAAGGTAAAAAAATCACTTTTTCAGAATGTAACACATTTTATTCAGCTTTGTTTGAAAATAACCAAAATCAAAAAAAAGAAAAAATAAATCTTCAAAATAAAACTAATAAATACATGAGATGCTTCAAAAATAAAATACAACAAAATAGGCTTTTAAATTAAATCTACAAATCCAAGAGAGAAGTCAACCAATTTTAAAGATTTGTATAGTATTTTTACCTCATTAGTCCATTGAATAAAGTTGGGTTTAGATTTAAACCGTCTATACTTGTGAATAAAAAAGTCTCAAAACATAATAGGAAATTAATAACAAATTCAAAATCTTTGTTTTCGAGAAAAATACCAAACCTGACTAGGTGGGAGTTCAGCATCCTCGGACCATAACCAGTTTAGCATCTCTCTCCAAAAAGGTTGTAGCATATTACTCAAAAATAAAACATGATCTAATGTTTCTAGACATGTTTCATAAAAAAACACAATTATTTACAGCAAAATTAAATGTCAGTCTTAAAAATGTATTAGAGTCGTGAAACTCTTTGGAGGAACTCTTTTGGAGGAATGGGGAAGGAAAAAATATTTTTTTTATTTCCACCATATCAAAATCTTTTACACATATTCCTGTCTAGTTTGGATAACAACCCTGTAAAATTAAATTTTTAATAACTCTGTTAGTACTTTTTTTTTCTTTCTCACAAAAATCATAGACTTTAATTGAAAGTTGCCTCAATTCTGGGGAACCTTGGGAATTCACAATATCTTCTTTAACCATTAATCTCTAAAGTAACTGTAATGGCTCTAATCATTCTATTGTAAATATTAACAGTGCACTGAAGATGGACTTTCTCGCAAAACTCTCTATGTAATAGCAGATTTTAATTCTCATCTAAAAAGGACAGTAGCCCAAATCTCTTTGGATTTCCATTCCTCAAAAAAATAAAATAAATGTATGTATCTATTTTTCCAAACTGGAGTGTTACGAGGCGTAAAGTTACGTTTGAACTTTCTTTACTTAAAATCAAATTTTATTTGCTTGAGAACACTACATTTGTTTTGCACTACTGAGCTACCGTAGTTAACAAATACGTCAGAAAAAATTATAGGTAACAAAAACTTAATTCAGGGAGGTTCAAGTGATTTTTGTCATGTAAATTTTCCATTGCATTATGGGAACCCCCCCCCCCCCATCCCCAAGCACTCTTTTTTTATTCAGAAATATACAGCAGAAAAATTGTATTATATGTATACAGAACTTATAATAATATAATATATATACATTTATATAATAAAAGTAATAATTGTAATATTTTTGTACACTGTTACAGTTTTTATCCATATTTTATTCATTAATTCAGATTTTGCTTTTATTTTTATATAATAGCATATTAATTAGTCATTTTTTATGTGCTTTTGTCATTTATAATTTTTTATATTGCTATTCTGCTATTAAGGTTTTATTTATTTATTTTTTTGTGCTAGTTCAGTTTTATTTTTTATTTATTTCCAGTTAATGATTTTAGTTCTCTAACTTAATGTAAATAAAATATTACGTAATTTTTAAATATGTATATGTTTAATATTTAATTTTTTATTATTTCAGTTTATATATATATATATATATATATATATATATATATATATATATATTTTTTTTTTTATGAATATAAAAAAACTAAAAATATAAAACTAAAAGATTAATAATTGCACAGAAGATATAAATATGATATAAATAATACAACAATAAAAAAAACTATTTAATATACATTTCTATATATACATTTATATGAAGAATAAACAGCTGACTACTAATTTTGTTCATCATGCAGTTGCACACTTTTATGATCCAGCGGCCTGTGAGTTCATGAAGCTGACTTGTCCCTGGAGGTTAAAGGGAGGAATGCCCAGTCAGCAGCCAGCGAGGGAGGCACAGCGGCACAGTCTTTTTTTGGATAGGAGTCCCTCTTCCTGGCAGCCGGTGTCCCCCACCCTGAGTTCGAGGAAAAGCCCACAAAGGGATATGTTTATGGAGTTCAGTAGGTCTGGGGTGCATTGTTTGGGATACAATGCCGGGACAGGCTGGAGCCAAACCCCCTGATCAAACACCAGGGTGGGCTGCCCGCTGACGGGCCGACGGCCAGACCGATAGGGACATGTCTGGGCACGCGTGTTCTAATCAGTCACCCGCCTGCCGGCCCGAGCGCCTGGGGAATGAGAAACATGGCTTGTTTAGTCTCTAGGGGCATCCAGCCCAGAGTCCAGGGTTACAATTTGTCCCAAGCTTTTTGTTATAACCCTCGCATCCATTTCCTTAGTTAAACATGCAAATACACAACTTGGAGAACACAAAAGGATAGCAAGGTGATTGAGAAATGATTTCCAAAAATAATAGGTCCTTTTGATTATAACATTTTTTTGTCATTAGTGGAACATTTTCAGAATGATTTACTCGTTCTTTCTCAACATGCTGCTATATTATTATTATATTTTGTTAAAAAAAAAAACTAAAGCAGATTGGGTGCTATAAAATCAGAATTGCGAGGTATATAGCCTCAGTTCTGAGAAGAAAAGTCGTAATTACGTTTTTTTTTTTTTTTTATTCCTTGATGGAGTTGCGAGATTTAAACTCAGAATTCAGAGTAAAAAAAAGTCAGAAGAGACTGAGAATCGTGAAATGTAAAGTCAGAATTGTGAGATAAACTCAAAATCATGAGACATAAACTCAGTATTGTGAGACGTATAAGCTCAGACTTGCGACACATAAACTCATAATTGCGAGATATAAAGTCAGAATTTTGAGATATAAAGGTCAGAATTGCGAGATATAAAGGTCAGAATTTTGAGATATAAAGTGAGAATTGCGGTGTGACGAGTGGGGCGGGGCCGAGGGACATGGGAGCGAGGCCGGGGGAGTGATTGGAGATGAACTACACCTGTTCGACCCACCGGTCTCGAGGCCCATGGAGGAGATGGAAGGATATAAAACTGGAGCGACGACAGTGAAGGACGAGAGAGGACCAGGCCTGGGCTTTTAGTTGTGTTTTGGTTTTTATTTTATGCGCACCAGTCGTCCGTGAGGGGCTGGTGCGCTGTTTTGTGTTTATTTTGTTATTAAAATGTTGTTTGATTGTCCGCCGGTTCCCGCCTCCTTCTTCCGGATGAATATGAAGGTTGATATCGTTACAGTGGTGCCGAAGCCCGGGAGAAGGAGGGACGCGCTGCTGAAGATCCCTCGCCGCTGTGGTGAATCCGCGGTGCCATCGAGCTGGCGAGGAGTGTGCCGCCATGGACGCTCGAGGCGGTGGACTGGAGCGAGTTGCCGGGGACGGGCGAGCTCGCTACCGGCCGCCCACGATGTGGAGAGACGGCTGCCGTCCGTGAGGGAGCGGAGGAGTCGGCGCCGTTCGCCAGGTGGCCGGAGCCTGCTGCCTCCGCCGGAACGGGGAGGAGCAGGGAACGGGGGACTCCTGCCGGCTGCCCAAAACCGGAGGAGCCGTCGCCGTCCACCGGGCGGCGGAGGAGTGTCGTGCCGTCCGCCGAGGGCCGTCCAGTGCCACCGCCAGGCACCGCGGAGGAGATCACCCAGCTGGTGGAGGGCCGAGCAGCGGTGCGTCTGGGAACCGGAATTTTTTTTTTTTTTTTTTTCCTCTCTCCCCTCTCTCGTCTCTGTCGCTCCTCCTTCCATCTCCTTTTCTCTCGCCTCGCCTGTCCTACCCCCAGGTTCCCGCAGGTCCCCGGGAGCGGCCCCCCCGGAGGGAGGGGGGGGGGAGTAGAGCGCAGTCTCGGGAGTACCCCCCGGCCTGCGAGGGGCGATGGGGGTATGTGACGAGTGGGGCGGGGCCGAGGGACATGGGAGCGAGGCCGGGGGAGTGATTGGAGATGAACTACACCTGTTCGTCCCACCGGTCTCGAGGCCCATGGAGGAGATGGAAGGATATAAAACTGGAGCGACGACAGTGAAGGACGAGAGAGGACCAGGCCTGGGCTTTTAGTTATGTTTTGGGTTTTATTTGCGCGCACCAGTCGTCCGTGAGGGGCTGGTGCGCTGTTTTTGTGTTTATTTTGTTATTAAAATGTTTTTGATTGTCCGCCGGTTCCCGCCTCCTTCTTCCGGATGAATAGGAAGGTTTATTCATTACATGCGGGTTACAAACTAAGAATTGCGAGATATAAAGGTCAGAATTTTGAGATATAAAGTGAGAATTGCGGGTTACAAACTAAGAATTGCGAGATATAAAGGTCAGAATTGCGAGATATAAAGGTCAGAATTGTGAGATATAAAGGTCAGATTTGCGAGATATAAAGGTCAGAATTTTGAGATATAAAGTGAGAATTGCGGGTTACAAACTAAGAATTGCGAGATATAAAGGTCAGAATTTTGAGATATAAAGTGAGAATTGCGGGTTACAAACTAAGAATTGCGAGATATAAAGGTCAGAATTGCGAGATATAAAGGTCAGAATTGTGAGATATAAAGTCAAAATTATGAAATATAAAGTCATAATTGAGAGATATAAAGTCAGAATTGCGAGATTTAAAGTCATAATTGCGAGATATAAAGTCAGAATTGCGAGATTTAAAGTCATAATTGGGAGATATAAAGTCAGAATTGCGAGATAAAGTCAGAATTGGGAGATAAAGTCAGAATTGTGAGATAAAGTCAGAATTGTGAGATATAAAGTCAGAATTGCGAGATAAAGTCAGAATTGTGAGATAAAGTCAGAATTGTGAGATAAAGTCAGAATCGGGAGATATAAAGTCATAATTGAGAGATGTAAAGTCATAATTGGGAGATAAAGTCAGAATTGCGAGATATAAAGTCAGAATTGCGAGATATAAAGTCAGAATTGTGAGATAAAGTCAGAATTGCGAGATAAAGTCAGAATTGCGAGATAAAGTCAGAATTGGGATATATAAAGTCAGAATTGGGAGATATAAAGTCAGAATTGCGAGATAAAGTCAGAATAGCGAGATAAAGTCAGAATTGGGATATATAAAGTCATAATTGAGAGATGTAAAGTCAGAATTGGGAGATATAAAGTCAGAAGTGCGAGATAAAGTCAGAATTGTGAGATAAAGTCAGAATCGGGAGATAAAGTCAGAATTGCGAGATAAAGTCAGAATTGTGAGATATAAAGTCAGAATTGTGAGATAAAGTCAGAATTGGGATATATAAAGTCAGAATTGGGAGATATAAAGTCAGAATTGCGAGATAAAGTCAGAATTGCGAGATAAAGTCAGAATTGGGATATATAAAGTCATAATTGTGAGATAAAGTCAGAATTGTGAGATATAAAGTCAGAATTGCGAGATAAAGTCAGAATTGTGAGATAAAGTCAGAATTGTGAGATATAAAGTCAGAATTGCGAGATAAAGTCAGAATTGTGAGATAAAGTCAGAATTGCGAGATATAAAGTCAGAATTGCGAGATATAAAGTCAGAATTGCGAGATAAAGTCAGAATTGTGAGATAAAGTCAGAATTGTGAGATAAAGTCAGAATTGCGAGATATAAAGTCAGAATTGTGAGATATAAAGTCAGAATTGCGAGATAAAGTCAGAATTGTGAGATATAAAGTCATAATTGGGAGATAAAGTCAGAATTGCGAGATATAAAGTCAGAATTGGGAGATATAAAGTCAGAATTGCGAGATAAAGTCAGAATTGGGAGATATAAAGTCAGAATTGCGAGATAAAGTCAGAATTGCGAGATAAAGTCAGAATTGGGATATATAAAGTCATAATTGAGAGATGTAAAGTCAGAATTGGGAGATATAAAGTCAGAATTGCGAGATAAAGTCAGAATTGTGAGATAAAGTCAGAATCGGGAGATAAAGTCAGAATTGCGAGATAAAGTCAGAATTGTGAGATAAAGTCAGAATTGTGAGATATAAAGTCAGAATTGTGAGATAAAGTCAGAATTGGGATATATAAAGTCAGAATTGGGAGATATAAAGTCAGAATTGCGAGATAAAGTCAGAATTGCGAGATAAAGTCAGAATTGGGATATATAAAGTCATAATTGAGAGATGTAAAGTCAGAATTGGGAGATATAAAGTCAGAATTGCGAGATAAAGTCAGAATTGCGAGATAAAGTCAGAATTGTGAGATAAAGTCAGAATTGTGAGATATAAAGTCAGAATTGCGAGATAAAGTCAGAATTGGGATATATAAAGTCAGAATTGCGAGATAAAGTCAGAATTGTGAGATAAAGTCAGAATTGCGAGATAAAGTCAGAATTGTGAGATATAAACATTTGTGAGGCTACAAAATGACATGTAACTGTCAAAAGGGTAGTCCAGGGCTATTCAAATCTTGCCCTGGAGGGCCAGTCCACTGCAGAGTTTAGCTCCAAACCTAACGAAAACACACCTGAGCCTGTTAATCCTAGTCTTTGGGATCATTAGAAAATCACAGGTAGGAGGGTTTGATCAGGGTTGGAGCTAAACTCTGCAGTGCACTGGCCCTCCAGGGCAAGATTTGAATAGCCCTGGGGTAGTCAATATGACTTACAATCTTCTTTAGTCATATGAAATTTTTTTTGTTAGCCCACATTGCTTTGATTCTTAAATCTATTTCTCAAACTGATACAGAGTCCACAAGCAGACTAATCAAATTCCACAGAGTTACAATCCAACTGATGTTCTTTTTGTCAGGATAAGGGTGAATATTTATTGAAAGGGAGTCAAGGAAATGGGTGAGTTCATTTGTGTGCTGGGTGGAGAGATAAAAGGTGACAGACAGTGATGGAAAACAAAAGATAAGCTCTATTGTTTTAGTTATAATAAACTCACTGTCTATTCATTTAGCCTGCTGGCAATGACCTTCACATGTTTTTAACAGATAAAAATGAAATGTATAGTAAAGCATAAAGTAGTTTCCATTTACTTAATCTTTAACAATACAACTAGCTGAAACCAGCATTTTGTGCTTTCTAATTACTGTTAAAAAGTATCTTAACCCTGTAAAACCTATTTTTTTTTTGTTTTTTTTTGGAGTATCGTATTTGATACATCAGGTTTTTATGAATAATACAGTCTGATATAGAGAGAATATTAAGAAAAAAACTTAAGTTTTATTCATAAACTCCAAGTAAGCAAAAATATGCAATTTGGTGCTAAAAAGTTATGAAATTCTGATGCTTGTTATGTAAATCAGTGAAATTACAACAGTATTCTTTATAGCAGATACTGACATAAACTCATTAAAATATCAGTGGTCACTCTTTATCTCCAGTAATGTGTCTCAGTAAGATGAGATGTAAATGATCCGCACATATAACACAGTGATGGAGAGCTGAAGAAATAAAGATGTGAGATGTTCTAGAGGCTTGTGAAGATCATTCCTCCGCTGAGGAACAGTGAAAGTAAAGCTTCTGGAAACAAACGCTCCTCAAAAGATCCTGAGGATCAGATTTGAGACTCTAAAACATGATTGATGGAGAATCAAGTAAAGCTGAGCAGCATGAGTGCAGTAAATATGCGTCTGGATATATCACTTTAGGTTTGTGTCTAAAAATAAACTGCATGAAAAATATTCACTCGAAAAAAAAAAAAGTGTTTCCTTTGATGTAATACTGTTGATATTTCCAGTCACTAAATGATCTCATTACTTTCACTGGAAAATTTCACAATTTTATTGTTACAGGAATGTCCTTTGTTTTCTAAGATTTAGATCAGATTATCTGAAATACTTTAGGTTGTTGGAGAGTTCCTTTATGTTGTATTGTATTTAGGGCCTTAAAGCTCAGGAGAATTCCTGTTGCTCAATAGCAGTATTATTGCATATGGCAGGCAAACCACACGTCCTTCCTTCAACAAGCCTACAGAAGCAGATCACCATTATACTAAGAACAATGGTTATCAAAGAGCATCGTTCACTCCGAGCTGCTGTAGATGTTATGTTAGATTAGATGCCATGCGCTCATTTATAGTCTAGAGGGAGTCGGCACAAATCTCGGAACTGCTTTTGTGAGCTGCAAAAGAGAAACTTTCAATGACAAGCGTAGCAGTCTGAGCAACATTGATGTGAGTAAAACAAACAAAGCTATTGTGAAGCTCAATTGGCTCATTTGGCATTCTTATGAAACTATTTTTAGTAAAAGGAGTCAGCAATTGGAGAAATGGAAACTATATACACAAATGAGGAATTTGTGTCTGTAACATATCGTGGCACAGAAATGTTTAGGTTGACTCTTATAGGAACATATTTGGAGAAATGTAGAACTGCATTAGTGTCTCATCAGTGGATGCTCTGCAGTGAATGGGTGCTGTCAGAATGAGAGTCTGATAAAAACATCACAATAATCCACAGCACTCCAGTCCATCAGTGAACATCTGGAGAAGACAATAGCTGAAACACGTCCATCAAGGTGTTTTTAACAAAAGTACAATAATCCATAATAACACGTCCTCCAGTCAAAAAGTGGTTTTGTCTGAACCAGGAGAGAAATCTGCACAGATCAAGAAGCGTTTAAACAGCTCTAAACAAATAAGTGGCTGGATTTTGATGTGAGAGACAACAGCAGATGCTCTTTTTCACTGGAGGAAGTTTTATTATGGACTCGTATTTTATCCAGAAACTGCAAGCAAAAAATGTCTTAATGCTGGATATGTTTCAGCTATTATCTTCTCCAGACGTTAACTGACTGGAGTGTTGTGGATTATTGTGATGTTTTTATCAGCTGTTTGGACTCTCATTCTTACGGCACCCATTCACTGCAGTTACAGAGACACTGATGCAATGCTACATTTCTCCAAACCTGATGAAGAAACAAACTCATCTACATCTTGGTGTTACTATTTAAAAAAAAAGTGCTATTTAAGTCAGCATCTTCATCTATTAGTCATTAGGTTTAGTGAATAGTAGTGAAGTGACATTCAGACAAGTATGGTGACACATACTCAGAATCCGTGCTCTGCATTTAACCCATCCGAAGTGCACACACATAGAGCAGTGAACACACACACACACTGTGAACACACACTGTGAACACACACCCAGAGCAGTTTACTCTAGAGAATGTGGTGAATGAAAAAACTTTGAATAGTGTGACTATCGTCACAGAGAGAGAGCGAGAGAGAGAGAGAGAGAGAGAGAGAGAGAGAGAGAGAGAGAGAGCAGGGTAAACGCGCCTCCCTCTATAAACTGTGGATATAAGTGTGGATTCATTTCATCAGTATCTGGACACTGAAGCAGCAGCTCGTCTATATGAAGAGACAGTAACACACAGTGCAATTAATTCAGAATTATTTATCATGTTTTATCCAGAATCATGCTATAAAAGTGCAAAATGGAAAATGTTCTGACAGGAACTTTGAAGGCGAGGTGATGAAGGCTCTTTTGGCATTCAGGTATGAGATGTTTCTCTTCCTTCTTATCAGTACCAGTACATTTCAATATAAATCTTTATATTATCTTTATCAATATAGATCTGATTATTTGGATAATTTTAAATAGCAAACATAAACGAAAAGTTTAAAATGATGGATTGTGAAGGTATTTGTATGCCATGTAATATACTATATTATAGTAGTCTATGCATTATACTATTCAAGGAAGTTATAAAAATAGTTTTGTTCAGATAAAATATTTTGTAACGTACATGATTTAGAATTGTTCACTGAAGATTCTGTTTGCCATTGTTTATGCTTTGCATGTACTTGATAATGTATGAAGATTGTCAACAAACAATCTTGAAATAATGCATGTAGATTACGTTGAGTTGTCTTTATATTTTGTACATGTTTAAATTGTGGCTTTTTGTTGTTGCACTGTTGACTTAAGGTACTTAATTTGATTCATCCATTCATTTAAATAGGTGCTGTACTATGATTTCATCTGAAAATTTTAATTTCATTTTTATGTTAAAATACTTAAGATTAAGTCTTAGCAGATAAATATAAGGTTGTTGTTTTGTTTGTGACCGGCTGAATGCATATAAACCTACACTTCAGCTGCACTACCATATAGATCGACTCAAAGTGGATTTTATATATATATATATATATATATATATATATATATATATATATATATATTTATATATATATATATATAGTCATTTATCAGAAGCTTTTATCCAAAACTCATGAATGAGGACAACAGAAGCAATCAATTGTAGTATTAAAACAACTACTATCAGATCCTAAACTAAAAGTTAAAACTTTATAAATACTATACACGTTTTAAAAATAATTAAAAATGACAAATGCATGCAAAAAAAAAAAACATTTAAATGGAAAAATAAAATTAAAACAATTCAAAATATTAAAGAACAAAAGGTAAAAGAGTATCAAACATAAGTATAAAAGCCTACAGTGTATATTTATAAAATAAAAAGAAAAAATAGAATTAGGAGGAGGATAAAACAAAACTTTTATTTTGTTTCAACGGGGTCTGACAGTCCGGCTGCTTTCACTCTCAACAAATTATTTAAACTAAAGCTCCGCCCCTTTTACCGAATAAATTAAGCCTCGCTTCTTCACTCGCTCATATTATTTAAACAGGAGCTCCACCCACTTTTCAACGTAAAGCAATGAACAGCCCGCTTCACCGCCTAATTAACATAACAGCCCCGCCTCCTCACTCCCTTCACCACTTCATGTAAATTATCGCCCCGCCTCTTTCATGCGCTTCATCCCTCAACCTTCACAACCGTCCGAGGCACATTGGATTAAACTCAGATATATGGCTCTAAACATTAATGTTACCTCTCATATCAGTGCCTTTATTATTTTGTAAAAATTCCGCCAAAAAAGAGAAGACGGTTTACCTCAGATGCTCCTCGCGATTTCTCCCGCGTGAGTAGCTTTGGGTTTATAAACTAACGTGTATCTGTTAGGCTCTTGTTTATATTTTACGACGATATCCGAGTTGTTTATTATCACTTGACTGCTTTCAGCCTGAATTAACTCGTTATGTTTTAGTGTTATTAAGATAAATAGCGTAAGACTTGAACACCGGTAGCTGCTAACGTTAGCTGGCTAAGTGACTGCTAGCAATAAAGTAACGTTACACTGTAATTTAAATCTTATCGTGAATGTCGGCTGTGTAATCATCACAAATAAACACTAATGTTGTCATAATCATTTGATAAACCAAAGAGTTTTTGTTAACCGCTAAAAGAAACATAATTTCTTCTTTTGTAACATATCGATGAAAAAGACTTGTGAAGTTGGCGCCTCATTCATTTCCGGGCGTCTAATTTCGATAATTACTTGTTTGTGTGTGTGTGTGAATATATATATATATATATTTGTATATATGTGTGTGTGTATATTTATATATATATATATATATGTATGTGTATATATATATATGTATATACTTATTTTTCAGAAAATAAACAGCTTGAAAATGTATGTATAACCAGTTAAAAAAATTGGTTTGAGAATGAAAAACACTTTTTTTGTTGTTGTTTCTCTGATTTATAATATATAAAAATTATTTTCTGTCAATTATATATATATATATATATATATATATATATATATATATATATATATAAAACAGTCTGTGTGTGTACATGTATATATTCTCCACATTCTTTGTGTACACTTAATGATATAAACTGTCCTTGGAATATATTAGAAAAAAAATGTTCTACTCATTGTTTACTATTCTTTGACACACCTCATTTATGATTTTGATTGTCTTTTGCAGTTGTACGTGAACTGCGAGAACAGCTCAGGGGCTTGTGTGCACCGAGAGCGGTTCGATTTCAACGCAGAGCCCCCTTGGGATCCTAGCTGATAGCTGGAGAGGTCGACCTCTGACCTGTCCCTGTAGGTTCACATTGCTGTATCCTCACTTCTGGTGTGCTACTGTATGTATTCATGCAGGAGGAAGTTCTGATTTCCCTTACGAAGCACCTTCAGTCTGTAGCTATATGCCCTATAAGCTTGCATTATTGATTTTTTACGCATGTCTTGTGTTTGCAGTGAATATCGCTAGGACCCAAGAGCTCTGAGTGTTCTCATAAATAGGTGACCTGTTTTATGCCAGTCAGATTACGGAGAAGTATGAAGGGAACGCCGGATGATCCATACCTTTCTGTTGAGCTGCTGGAAGGAAGCGCAGCTCTCCGAGATGTGATCGATAAACACATCCACGATCAAACTCTTGTAAGTTTTTATTGTGCATTTATTGTGCCTTTCCTTGTTGAACCAAAGCGTGATGCATGTTGTTTTTTCTTTAGGCACTGAAGAGTGCATTTTTGGTTGCCGACTTAGGGGTTATTGTGCGGCAGCAAGTTCGCTGGAGAACTAAAATGGACCAGATTCGGCCTTTCTACACAATCAAGAGCAACAGCAGCCCTGTGGTCGTAGAAATCCTGGCGGCTCTCGGCACTGGCTTTGTTTGTTCAAACAAAGTAAATATAAAATCTCCTCTCACTCACTAAAATAGACTATTCCATCGTCCTGAAATAACATTCTGCCTCTATACCATCTGTCTCTCTATTTTTGAAATGTATTATTATTTTAGTTTGCTGCTTTGTGTGTCATCATCTCTGGCTGCTGTGCTTGTCTTTCAGCATGAGCTGGACTTGGTGAAAGACTTTGGCGTCCCGTCTCAGGACATCATTCTCGGCGGCACGTGCAAACAGCTCTCCCATATCAAATACGCAGCCAAACACAACATCCCCCTCTTGGTTTGTGATAATGAGGTGGAGCTGAGGAAGATTGCACGATGCCATCCCAAAGCAAAGTACGTCACGACATCACACTTGCAGTGACTAGACTGATCACTGATGATGTCATAGACAGTGGCAGCTCTGATAGGCTGGATTCACACTAATGCACTGGATTGTTTCAATACTGAATCTTCTCTTCTTGAACTGGTTTTTCGCAATAGGGTGTTGCTGCTGTTGACATCGGAGAGGTGCTGCGACCGAGAGGAGACGGCCCTACCGTTCGGCTCCACACTTAAGGACTGCAGACATCTGCTGGAGCGTGCCAGAGAGCTCAGCTTGCACGTTACAGGAGTCAAGTGAGTCTCTCTCGAGACTGGAGAGAATACAGAATAAGCCTGGAAGTTATCATTTAGAAGTTACAGAGACCTCAAAGATTATTTGGACATCACAATTTCTGATGTCGCAGTACAGTAGTGGCATGCAATTGTTTTGACAATGTGATGAGTTGGCATTATCAAGTATGTCTCTCACTTTGCAAAAACAAAAAGAGATGCATTGAGGAGACAACAGTTAAGTAAATAAGAAGAGAACATGGTTTTTATTCAGTTTTGCAAATGAAAATGGTCTCAAAACATTTCGATCCTATATGAATCTGCGTTTGAACAAATCATTGATCCATTCATTAAGATAAACAATCGATTTATAAAAAAAACGAATAAGCCTTTGAACAAATCGCTTTAGTAAATGACTCGCTTATTAAGACGGAGACTTGCTGCCACCTACTGGCAGTTACACATGTGCAGCTTCTGTGCCTCTTCTGTAATGGAAAAATGAGTTTTGTTGATATTGATTTCTTTTAATTGGTAACAGTGTTTAATTCTAATTGAATTTATTGTTTAAATGTAAACATTTGACACAAAAGATGATGCATAGATCTAATAAGAAGAGTAAAATGCTTCTTAAAATCAGTTTAAGGGCAAGTATAATTATATGTCATGCATTAGATATCAAAGCTAGTGGGTAAACAATTAACGATTGAGCTTTTTTCTCTCTCTCTCTTTTTTTTTTAATGATTCTTGCACAGTTACGACCAAGGACATTTATGCAGGAAGTGAATGAGTTTTAATTTCATGCTCTGCTCACAGATTCAACATTCCCAGTTGTTGTCACGATGCACAAGCGTTCTCTCGTGCTGTTTCTGACGCCCGATGTGTCTTTGATATGGCGGTGAGTCATCACTCATGCAGTCATGGATCGAATTTAGATCCGATTATGCCACGATCTTCCCTACTGAACCCCGGGGGAATGATCTTTATTTATCTAAATGTCACTTCCAGTATTTATTTCCCCTTTGGTAACGTGTTGGAAATGAATGTGATCTTAGGAGAAGCTGGGCTTTGAGATGAGTATTCTGGACGTCGGAGGTGGCTTTGATGGAAGTGAGGCGCAGTTAGACGAGGTACTGTATTCTGCTGTACATTTGTAAGATTGTTTTTGCATTTCTATGCATCGCCCCTGACGCTCAGCTTCTGGTGGTGTTTTTTTGTGCAGGTCAACCAGATGCTGAAACCCATGCTGGACATGTATTTCCCTCTTTCGACCGGATTGACGATCATCGCTGAACCTGGAGCTTATTATGTGTCTTCTGCCTTCACGCTGGCCGTGAATATAATCGCTAAGAAAACAGTGGCTCGTGATTTCAGTGGTCAACTACACAGTGAGTACTAGTCATCATATCATGTTCATAATCATCAAAAGTGTGTGTGTGTGTGTGTGTGTGTGTGTGTGTATATTGCAATATTGCCCCCCTTACATGTCTAATAGGTGATATAGTGATCTTAATGTTTGTTTGTGTTTTTTTTTTCAGATGCACTATCTGCGAACGATGAGCCTGAGTTTCTCTACTACATGAACGATGGGGTTTATGGGTCTTTTGCCAGTAAGCTACTGTGTGAAGATTCAATATCAATGCCTTTGGCACACAAGGTAAATATTTCTGTTTGTACAAACATCAGCAAATTTTTACAATTAACTTTTTTTTTTTAGTATGCATGAAAAGACATTTCAAAATACATTTCATGCATGCACCGTTTTATTCAGTAGATCTCTTTTATAGTGAACGTTTTAATAAGTCCTAAACTGAAATGCATTGTGAAGTTTTACATGTCTAAGAAAGATTTTTTAAATATTAAAGATGTTAAACATGCACGTTAAATAGTAAAGAAATGTGTTAAAAGATAATACTTCACTAAAGCTCAAAAATACAACTACAGCGAATATATAAGCTTGCACATATATTACATATATATTATAAAAACACCAGTGTGACACTGACGATGTGAGTTGCACGGAGCCGTTATTTGGCCTCTGAATAAAAGCACATAGTGTTCTATAGTTATGTGCGTGAGCTTTTGTGATTGAGCCCATCACAAGCTGTTAAACTGATGCTCTGTGATCATGTGGTGTTTGGTCAGGAGGTGAGCGCAGAAGAGCCGCTGTTCTCCAGCAGTCTGTGGGGTCCGTCTGCGGATGATCTGGATCAGGTACTGGAGCGATGTCTGCTGCCGGAGCTCAGTGTCGGAGACTGGCTGCTTTTCAGCAACGCTGGGGCCACATTCAGTAACGGAGAGGAGCACAACCCGCCCGTCTTCTACAGCATCACTGAATCTGACCTGTACGGAGTGAATCTCAGTGTCACTGGAACCCACTGCATTTGTTTTGGTGGTTTAATCAAGCTGTCTTTCCTCTCTGTAGGCAAGAGCTTCATAATTGTGGCATCACGTTGGACGTGAGGATGAAGAATTTCTCTCTGGTACCATGCTGCCTGCAAGCAAACATATCTGGGGCATCCGTTTCCACCCCGGCGTGACATAAAGCCACTTAAAAGTCTTTATTTTGACTGAGTTTAAGCACTTAAGAACCTGGAATCTTCTAAGAAGCTTCAGTTGCTTTGAAGAAGTTTAACTGGGACCTGATCTTAACAATAACTGATGGATATACAGCAGATAGATGCGATTAGCTTTAACAAATGGAACTGTTGGCATTTACAGATACACTTAATTATATTCAATCTGTTTTATAAATATGTATACACACACAGTTTTTCCACTTACTAAAGGAATCAGTCATGTACCCAAAAGGCGAAGTTATTTATTAAAACTCGAGTCTGGTTTCATGACGTCATTAGACGCTTTTAAAGAGACATGCACTTGTTTTTTGTTATTTGTATTAAGGAACTGGAAAATTGTGATCTTTGTCCTGTTTGAAACTGTTGCGGGAATAGTTCAGGAAGAGCACTGTGATATGGACAAAATACAATGAAACTTTCTTAATCGTTGAAATCTTAGGCCTAAAACGCACTTTTAAGGAATAATTCACCCAAAAATGAAAATTTGCTGCACATGTACTCAACCGATATTTCTTCATCAGATTTGGAGAAATGGAGCATTGCATCAGTGTCTCATCAATGGATGCTCTGCAGTGAATGGGTGCCGTCAGAATGAGAGTCTGATAAAAACATCACAATAATCCACAGCACTCCAGTCCATCAGTTAACATCTGGAGAAGACAAAAGATGAAACAGACATTTTGATCTGTGCAGATTTCTCTCCTGATTCAGACAAAACAAACTTTTAATTTTTTTTTTTTTTATGCAGAGGACTGGTATTTTAGCCAGAAACAACAGTTGAAAGTTAAAAACATCTTAATGTTTTGCTGGAGATGTGTGGATTATTGTGATGTTTGTATCAGCTGTTTGGACTCTCATTCTGACGGCACCCATTCACTTCAGAGCATCCATTGATGAGAAACTGATGCATTGCTTTTGAACTATTCCTTTTTAGGTATGCAAATGTGGACACAAAGTGTCTAGTTGTTCATATTTGCACATGCTTGCATTGCCGTGACAAGCAAGTTCCTTCATTGAAATGAAAAGACGTGTCCGGCTGCATTTTTTAAAGCAGTATTACACAAAATTGGGAAGTGTCTTGCTTGTTTCAGGCCTTTTCTAAGCAGTAGTCTATTCGTGTTGTGTTGTGCTGTGCACTATCTCAGCATCACACGTGTGTTCTGTCCAGGATGTCTCTGGTGTTGTGTAAGTTTGTCTGAGAATGTGTTGAAGACGGTCTGAGCAAGTGCTGCTGGTTGAAGCGAGAGGAAGCTGGTATAATGCTCTTTACCTGCAAGTGAAAGCAATGGACTGTACAACACTGAACGGGAGTTAGACAAATGAAACGTTTGATCAGTGTCAGAGCATAAATTATTGACTGTTTGCCATTTACAGCATTTATCTTTTCTTGACAAAGATCAGCTGTCAATAAAATGGTTTTAATGGCTTTGTGGATTCATTTTGCATTTTAGTGTCTGGTAAATCATTGGCTTTACTGTGAGAGTTCACAATTAAACACGAGTCAGCAAACAACTGGAAACCTCTTCTTGATTGGTTTTGGTTTGGAATTGGTATTTTTTCAATAGTAATGAGAGAAAAAAAAGAAGCTTAAAAAAAGGCTTATTTATTTATTTATGCAAAAAAAAAATCCAATCTGATGTCAGTTCATTTAGATGCTAAAAAAACACATAAAAAAATACATTTTATATTAAAATATATTGACAGAAAAAAACTATTTAAATTATAATATTTCACAATATTACTGATTTTACTGTATTTTTTTCATTTAAAAAGATTAATTTTTTTAAACCTTAAAAAATCCTAATGATTTCAAACTTTGGAGCAGTAGTATATAACTAAAATTAATAAATAAAAATGTATAAAAACTATATAAGCATATTTACTTTCAAAACACAAAAAGATACTAAAACCTACTATTTTATTTATTTATTATAGTATATCAATGATTCAAACATAATACTGTTTAGTAGTTGTAAGGTGAGGTTTTCAAGTATTAAGCTATTAATTTTATTAATATATTGTTTTTATTTTTTAAAATAAATTAAAAAGCAATGGAGATCGGTTTAAAGTTGTATTTTTAAAAGTTTAAGCAATGCTAATACAACTCATAGCATAGTATACGTTTAGAAAACATATTGATGTATCACTTTTTCTTATATTTATTCCTTGAAATTGAAATAATTTCAAGGAATGTCTAACATTTCATAAACTCTGCAGTGTAAAATCAGTGCAAACAATAACATTTTTTGCATAAGTACTTAACTACTGAAACCGGTTTAGTCAGATTAATTTTATAAATGTATGGGTCAATCTCACTAAAACATCTTCAGGCCATATTGTACCATTAATTTCATGCATCTCTTGTTATTGTGTCCTTGATGTTTTAGTTTGGGCTATTTCAATGGGAATCTAAATAGAGTACTTAAATGCAGTCCTTTTATTACTGTATTTATTGTATTACTGCACTAAAATTACTTTTTTATGTCATAGAGCTAAACATTTCACTGATAGATCCCAATGTTTTTCCCCATTTGGTTTATCACAGTACATTAAGACAACTGTTTTGTATCACAATCGTTCTGAAATGTTGTTTAAATATACAAATATGGCATTAAATCATTAATGAGGCATCTAATTTATTTGCAGACATTTCCAGAACACAAATCTGAATATTTATCAGGGTCATTTATTCACTTGGATATTCGTTATAGTTAATATTATTTTGAATAATATTTTCTATGTATAATGTCTATAATATGTCTATATAGATGTTTTTATTATTTTTTCAGTTTTCTTTACTGAATTCGATTTTTTTTTTATGTCCAGGTTTATTTTGTGTTTTATTTTGTCAAATTCTTAATGCACTGACTCCAGCTTCAGTCCACTCCTTGTGAAGCACTCCCAAGTGTTTGAATTGGCTTTACTTGACAGTATTCTCTAGTTTTCACTCTTCCTTGTTGCTTGGGCACCTTTTCCTCCCAATATCTTCCTTCCAGTCAACTTTGCATTTAATATGCTTTGATACAGCACTCTGTGAAAAGCCAATGATTGTCTTCTGGACCATTTCCAAGTTGGCAGTTCTCCCCATTATTGTGGTTTCAAAGAAAAAGAGATTTATTGAAATTTATACTGTAGGGACGGACATTTAACGACTTTCAAATGTAAATATTCTAATATTTTGATATACTGGATTTCTGACTTTTATGAGCTGTAAGCTCTAATCATCAAAAAAAAATTATATATATATATATATATATATATATATATATATATATATATATATAGACCCTAAAAAAGTAAAAACAATTTAAATAAAAAACCTATAATGTAAATTAGTACAGAGAAAGAGCAAGATAGAGAATAAAATAACATTTTTGTAATTGTAAAAAAACAACAACCTTCAATTAAAAAATTGCAACCTTTAGAAAATCACAGATGATTTCCATCATTCAGAGAAGTGCTTCATCTGTATGCGGTTGACTGTTAAACCTTTGCATTAACTCTCCCCATTTATTTTGGCTACATACTCGTCGGTTCAGTAAATGTTAAATAAGCAATAAGCTGAAACCCAGCGGACAGTCTATCAGAGACATGGGTTTATTCTCTCTCTCTCTCTCTCTCTCTCTCTCTCTCTCTCTTAAACTCTGATCATCTTTCATGAGACTGTTCACTCTACAGCACTGGCCTGAATCCCTGGACTGAAACTTTGGCCTAGATTTGTATGAGTGCATGAGCACGATGTACTTTACATGATTCAGCCGCATAACGTTGATCTGTAGAGAATGAGTCACAGACAGAGTTATTACCCAGCTCACATCTTCCATGTTACGATCACACAAACAACCAAAGTAAAGTGTGCAGATGTTAATAAGCATTAAAACAAATGCCATGCACTGTAAAAAAGTTACCCGACTAAAGCCTTTTTAAGGAAATATACGACAGACATTGAAGTGAACTGCAGTATTTGTCCTTCTGCTGAAGACTTCATTTATTTGTTTGGGCAGTGCACTTACAGAGACATTTTGTTCGAAATTTTTATGTTTGTCCAATTTTATTTTCTAAGTGACTTCTCTTTTTGTTTTAAAAATGTATTTATTTACTGATTTTTGATTATTTGACGACTTAACACCTGTATTTCTTTATTCATCATTTGTGTCTTCTCAAGACGTAAATTAATTACTGTGACGTTATTTTTTTGTTGTTGTTTGTTAAAAATACAGTTATCAAGTTGGGTGACATTTATGAATCAATTTAAATGTTATTTATTTTACTTTATTAATAAGCAGATGCCTGAGACAAATTATTTCATTTGATTTAACAGAATAAAATGAGTTTTGTTGTTATGCATTTGATTATTTTAGGTTGATTCAGTGATGCTAAATAATGTGTGATTCTTTTTTTTAAGTCAATCAAATTGCACTGCGGATGCAGTGATTGACCAATCAAGCATCAGAAGGACATTTCATCAGGAGCTGTTCAATATTTTTAGCTCTCTGAATCTTTCCTGTTTGCAGGTTCTCATCCGAGCACAGAGTGCACTAAACCCGAGCTCCCGTATGATTTCCAGTGTAGTATGTGATGAGTTTACAGAAGGGCACTCTTTAACTCATTAAACAGAGTTCTGGTTAAAAATAACTTCAACCTCCACTGAGTGTCCTTGAGAGAGTTGAACTCACACAGAGGTCATTGTCCTAAAGCTAATATCTAGTAGAAAAATGACTTTAAAAATCAGTTTGTACATTTTATTTCAATGGCAACTGAAAGTGCATCACATGAAATATAAATAAATAGAAAATTATTATTCGGTCATAAAGATTTAAGAAACTGTATTTAGGAATGATGCCGAAGATACAAAAGAAAAGAGATGTTTTGGTAAGATAAGAGCCTTTTCTTCAGTTGTCTTGTAATAGAGGTGAAATAAAACATATGTATATAGATATACTTGTATACTTCTGAAATGAAGCAAACCCTGCCACCTGCTGGACGATATATTAAAATTAATAGATACAATGGGCCAAAAGGAAAAAAAAGGTTTTTGTCACATAGATGCAAATAGTCAATACTATGTATAAATTTTTTTTTTTTTGATAGCCAAATTTGATCTAATCATTTTTTTTGCCCATACAGAACATCAATTTTGGCATATGAGTGAATTTCTGACAGTGAACTTTACATTAACATAGTTTCTTAACATTGAATCCATGCAAAGCACAGTTACAGGTGGAAAAGGTGTGTGTTTTTAAGACAGGTGTGCACGACATCATTGCTTTATTCCTATGGGTGCCAACATGCGCCACAAAGCATCATGTTTCAGGGGCTCAATCAAGGTTTAGATTTTGTACCTCAGAAGTATTGAATGTCTGATAGATCTGGCATGGGCTTAATATACAATTAAATCTGTAAAGCAGCCAAAGAAGAGCTTTGTATCAAGCCTGAACGCAGATAACAGTCGTTTATTTACTACAATGACACACAGATCATTCCTCGCCAACACAATGACAACACATGGGAAATGACCCGTGAGGCCCGCCCCCTTCCGTTCCTTTATCCCTTCCAACCAATCCGCTTCGCCGACACATGCTGACTCTCAACCAATCAGGATCGCCGTAACACGCGCATCCTCCCCAACAGACCCAAAGAAGCTTAAACAGAGTTAAGATGGCGGCATGTGGATGAAGAGGGTGTATATTTCAGCTCTTAGGTTGCTTTCAGCGAAGAAATCACACATTCTCAAACCTAACCCTTAAAGTAAAGAGAAAAGCCCAACACACAATAATCTACCCGGGACCGAGCCCATGACGTCCATTCACTTCGTGGTTCACCCGTTACCCGGGACCGAAGACCAGCTAAATGACAGGTATTTGTGCGAAAGAAGCAGTTTGCGATCTATATGAAAGCGCATTCAAAGGTTGTTAATAAAACATCTGGGGTATTTTATGTCTCAAGGTTGGACATTCGGGGCTAAAAATACCGAGGCCCGTCTGACTGGAGACACAATGCGGGTTGGGGGATGGGGAGGTGAAAAAAGAGAGGGAACTGCGATAAATAAATGCCTTTACACGTCAAATCAAGACTTTTATTTTAAATCTACGACTTATTTATATCATTCAACTCGTGTTTTTTATGATACGCCGAGTGAATGCGAAGAGATTCGCTGATTAAAAATCCCCTCAGGTTAGCCCTTAGCACTGCGCGAGCTCATCCGTTTAATTAATTTATCCTCATAAAGTCGGTGGAAATCACATCAAATCTAGTGTGAACCGTGTTTAGACGTTTCCCCTTCTTTTGTTTATTTCATATCAAGGGCTGAACAATTAATTTTAACACTTATTTTGCGATATTTTGACCTGAAGATGATATAGATAACGGATTGTTTGAGTTTAATGTTACGCTTTGTTTGTTTTTCGTTTTTCATGACGTAAAAAAATTCAATTCCAAAGGCTTTGGTCATAATACAACCTCAATAGTCTCTTTCAGTGACGTCTCATTTCTTGAAATGTTATAAACAAACTAAACTTCGTTGACTAGTCAAAATGGTTTCAGATGGAAGTGATTGTGTCCGATGACAGCTGCATGATGAAAATATATTGGTCATTTATATTGATTATAGAAGTGTAACAATATTTCTGGTTCTGAAACTCTCAGATAAGACCGTTGCATGCCGATTCACTGTCAGAAGTACAGCAACTTAGTATGTAGCATATTTTTGGTGCTATTCTTTATGGTAAATAGTGCAATTGATAGTCTAGATAATAAAGAATCGTAAGCCATTTATTTAATTAGTGCATGGAAAATGACTTTATGGCATTAAAAACGTGTTTCAGTCATGCATCAAAATGTTCTTATTTCCAACAAAGGGAAAAACATGTCTTGCATCAAGATTAAATTCTTAGTGCCCTACATGTTTATCAGGTTCTTGCATTTCTCTCCACTATGGTTAGGTTGTCTTGTTCATTACTATCTGTCATCCCAGAACGGATGTATACTTGCACTAGTCATTAACGTTTCAGTGTGTACAGGGAGACCTCCATCCTTCACTGTCCTCCAATAATGAGCCATGACTTGAAGGCTCTTCTTTTGCGCTGCGTTGACTGGAAACTATAGGGACCTTTCTGCACACGTGTCCCCTTCATACTAGATTCAGCATGATCTCAGTAGCTTAGACTGCTGCTCTGTGCTCATTGCAGTAAGATGTCGCTGATCTTAGGCTTTTTAGTCTGTATCATGAAGTGCATGCTTTGAAAAGCTTGTGTATGCATGTGTTTGCCTTGTGCCAAATTTTTATACTTGTGCCAATATTATATGCTGTGCAGTGCATTATGGTATTTATATGTTGCTTTTGGTTTGTTTTTAAAGTACTTTGACACAGGTCTTTTGCGTCAGCTGCTTTCATGACTTTACACATGTTTTCATACTGAGTTCATATACAAAGAGGAGCTGCTCAGTGGTTCAGTATTGAAATGTGACGAGAATCTGAAGACCTTACTGATAGGTTTAGGTGATTGAATGTAATAATTTGACTATGTAATTTGAAAAATATAGAAGTTGTCTCTATCATTTATCATTGTTCAGATGATGCTGTACTAGTGTGCCAAGTATGCCAAGCAAAACATTGGCTCTGTTCCAAAACCTAGTGAGCTGCCTACTAAGTGAGCATCCTGACTGAAATGAAACCTCATAAGGGACATATTTGGAATGTGATACATGGACAGCAGCCCTGTGTCTTTTAAATTATTTCTAGACAAAAAGTGTATGGTGCCGTGCTAGATTTTGGTATGCAGCCATTTATACTGTTTTAGAGCTGGTTTATGACACACTTTTTGTCCATGAGCTAGAAGGACTAAAGCTGGCCAACATCTGAGAGAAATCTTTTTTCCTCGGCCAATTTGGAGCTGTTTGCTTTCCTCATATGTCACTGTCTGCTGTGCATCTGCATTTACTCATGAAAGCTATGGCACACCATGCGGCCTTGCAAGTGCTCTTTTGTCCCTGAGGCACTCATACACAAGGTTCCCTGGTGGAAATTGTATGCGTTTGTTTTTATATTTGATTGTTTGGCCTAAAAATCTCTTTATTTTCATACCCAGTCATTAGTTTTAAGGGCTTTTATCTCGTGGCATGGAAAAAAGAAATCATTTGTAGTGAAGAGAAGATTTCCAGCAGAGCCTCACTTTTTAGTTTTTGAAAATGCAAATAAATATATAAATAAAAAAAAAAATTCAAAAATCTATTTCACATTATTTTAAAAAGGTAATAATTGCAACCTAAGTCAATAAATATCAAAATCAATTTCGCATTACTTTAACAAAGGTAAACAGTACAAACTAAAACTAAGGCAGAAATAATATCTATACATTGCACTTATATTGTGCAAATTAACTTTTCAAGTTCCAGCCTAACTAAAGCTCAAGCATGACATAAGCATTTACTGTCTTCTTGGAGGGCTTTGTGGCTTTTGTAAGAGGCAAAAATCACTGGACAGGAAGGTAACTTGGAACAATAACAAGAGTCCATACACAATTTCTGAACACATTTTTCTACAACAAAAAATTATAATAAATCCTCTTAAATGTCTGTGTGTGTGTATGAAACTTGTTTTTGGTATTATTATTTTGGTAATAATAAGACATTGGGGTTGTTACCAAATAAATGATATCAGTGTCATCAAAATTCATTTTTGAAATGCAGAGGAAACACAGAAGCTGTGTCTGAAAAGGCATTTAGATGTAGGCCTATGTACACGATGTAATTCAGCTCAGAGGAACATGAATGCATTTAACCTGCGGTTTCGAATGAAGAAGATGTGTTATTAAAACCGCCAGTAGGTGGCAGCAAGTCAATGTTAATAAGTGAGTCATTGCGATTGAACCAAATTAATTAATGGGTGATTCACTCAGGAACAAAACAGGGTCATGTTGCTCAGAGACGCAAAACAGTGCTGTGGCTGTGTTTGGAATTAATTTTTGTTGGCATAATCGAGCAAAAACGGCTACAGGCAATATGGTGTCTAAAGCATAAAAGTCTCTCAATATTAACAATTTGTTTATTGTTGCATGAAATCAGTGTCACATTTGTAATAATGCTGACTTTTAGAGGTGAAAACTGGCACTCTTCGTGTGATATTGACTAACTTCCTTTCTGTCGTATTTTTATGCATAACTGTAATAACATCAATTAACATTGACTGAATTTAGCAAGTAATAACTAATTTAGCCGAATTATATCATTATAGGGAGTTGAAAGCATTACAAATCTTTGCATGTTTATTACAAATATTTGATCACTTGGGGGACATTTGTTTGTGAACAAACTAGGCCCCTCCAGGTTTATTTGAACCTTCATTATTCTGATGGATGGAAGTTTTTTGAAATAGCATTTTCCTAATGCGTTATGCATATGTATATTATGTATGTATCAGACAATGTCACAATATATAAATGAGGTTAACATGTACTAACGGGTATTTCGTTAAAATTTAAAGTGTAATTTTTCTACAATATTCACTCATGACAGTAAAATAGGGCATTCTAAGTCAATCTACTGCAGTAGCCTATTTCCTCACTCAATCAGTAAAAAAATGAGGTTTACATGTGGTAATGCACAAAAATAAAAAAAAATACTGTCATATACCATGAAACCGGTATAATTTAGAAAAATACAGTGATATTAGTTTTGGTCATACCACCCACCACTAATTATTAGTATTTAAACATGACAGAAATTAGTGTGAAATGCCCAGAATAAAGTGAATGGTAAAATGACCCACAAAAGCAATTGTTTTTTCTTCCGTCTCCCAAAGTTTTCCATATTTCAAACCGTAATAGTCATCCTCTCTCCTGCCAAGGTTTTGGCAAGTTTCACTTCAGAGGTGTTGGCCATTGCTCAAGCCAATATAAATGATGACTCTGTACATTCAGCTGTGCCATTGATAATGCGGCATGAACATTATTATTTTAGATATTGATGAATTGTATGAGTCATTAAGCCCAGTGCATCATATGCCTTTGTTTCTTACAGGCTCCGTGAAGTGTCAGAAAAGCTTAACAAATACAACTGTAACAGGTATGTTTTACCAAGCATTTGCATTTTAAGCCCAGTGGTTTTATTGTTCTTTCCACATCAATGAAGAATAGAGTTTTGTGAAAACACTTGACTTATATTTCTCTGTCCACACTGCAGTCATCCACACCTTATTCCATTGGAGCAGGCCAAACTTAAGCAGTGTGTGGTTGGACCAAATCATGCTGGATTTCTCCTTGAGGTAACCTTTATTATGCAGCACTGTTACTTTATATCATGCATTATTTCAGACATTTTCATAAACCTGAAGTGTTTTGCTTTTTCATTTGGGTCGTTGTATTTTAGAGCAATAATTTTCTCTAAATATGAATTAATTTCACCGTATGACAATTTCTTATCATGATTATAGTGATCCAAATTATCATGTTATCACCGTATTGTTAAAATGTGCTGGAAATGTTCAAAAAGTACTGAAGTATTTAAAGTCCCCCTGTAGTGAAAATCAAGTTTCTGTTGTTTATTTGTATATGTGGTGTTTATAATTTGCTTTTATACCAACCATGAGCCAATCCATTAATCAACATCAATTGCCATAGAGTATTTTCTTGTGAAAACTGTAGATTCCCAATGACAGTTCAAGAAATGTGGTTTAAAACAGCCCTCGGTTTGCTACGTCACAAAATTCAATAACCAATCACGTCAAGGGATAGATTCCTGTCATTATCCCTCTCTACATTTATACAAACGCGATGTGCAAAGAGATCATGGCGTAGAGTTTGCATGTGAATTATACCAATTACCAGCACAAAACATTGCTTGCAGACATGAATTAAGAATCACAAACTTGTCTGCATTCAAGTCTTTAAGGCATCAGCTTCCCGCCATGTTTTCACACAAAATGAAACTACTCTGCTGCTTTGTGCACATGAGATTGTTATTTGAAACTGCTTTATGCTGGACCGTATTTATCCTCAGTTCAAATCATGGTAATCAAATATGGTTTTAATGATATTAAAATATCAAATGGCAATACTAACCATGGGTAATTTTATCGCCAAACCGGTAATCGTTCCATCCCTAATAAAAATAATTATGGCATTTGCTGGTACTCATGTTGTTCCAAACCAGTTTTTTTTGCTCTTATCCATTGTATTTACATTTATGCATTTGCCAGACCTTTTTATCCAGAGTGACTCAGAAAACTGAATCTTAAGCTTTTTTTTTTGTTTGAAGTTTTTCAGTTTACTATGTACTGTTGTATATAAAAGAGCATTGCACAATTTCTCCAAAAATCCTCCTTTTATGTTGCAAAGAAAGAAAAACAAAAAACAAATATGGGATTGAAACTACAGGAGGATGAAAATGAGTTTTTTGTTTAATGAAAACAAAGCAATGCAGAAAATAAAACAATCTTTTATTTCAGGATGGACGTATCTGCAGGATCAACTTTGCCGTCCAGCCCGACCGACTGGAGCTCAGCAAGCCCGATGGCAATGATGGGTGAGAAATTAATACCCCTGTTAGATGCATGGAAAATGCATGTATGAGCTGGCATGCAGAATAACTCTAGATCTGTCCCTTCTTGTTATAATTACTCTGGGTTTATACATTAAGTTTTTCTTAATTCTGTTTCAAGTGTGCTGAATTTTCACCGCCATTACTCTTCTTATATGATTAAAGGTTGTGTTGTTGGTGTTGGTGTGAAGACACACTGACGGTTTTTTATGTTTGCGTAGTTTAAATGCACTTAAATATGAACACTTCAAAGATGTAGCCTTAAAGTTGCATGAAAAGCTTGCATTATATTCTTAGTGATGGTAGCGAGGGAATTTTATGAAGTAGTTAAAATGGAAGGAAGTCAGTCTAAAGCCTGTAGATTAGTTGTGGCCAGCTCATGTCGTCTGGTTTTATCAGCGGTGGTGTTTTATTACTGAAATGTGGCTAACCAAATACACATGCAAGCACGTTGCAACACTACTTTATAAACACTTTAATATTTGGTGTTACATAAGTTTAATTTTAAGACCAAAAAATATATTGTAACTCATAAAATTCAAAGCTTCGAAGTACGAAAAGACCATTTATTGAAAGTAAACTGCAAAAAATGATTTTTTCTCATGATGAATGCTCATTGCATTGGTTTGTTTGTGCATTTTTGTTTGAACTGAGAAGGTGGGCTAGTTTTTCTTTTATGTTGTTTTTTGGGATCGAAGCCATGTTGCAGCGTTGCAAATCCCCTTTTGTGAGCCTCAAGAAGTCCTTGGTGTTTGTATAGAACCTAATACTTTGCGGGCATGATGGCACATGATTTAGGGGAATTCTTTAGCAGTTCCCTGCCAGCCTTTCCTACAGCTCTTGCCTGAGGAATGAGCTGCAGTCAGTTCTGATTCCCAAGGGTGTTGCCATGTTAGTCGCCCCATTTTTGGCTCGTAGGCCTGGGCTCTCCAGGCTCTGTGATGGTCCCACACGTGGGATTATAGGTTTGTAACTGATCTCCCATCTTTTGTTTCCAGTTCAAAGTTGAGCAGTGTCTCAGGGGCAGGAAGGAGCTCCAGGCCAGGCAGGACTAGTGATCCGCCCTGGTTCCTGTCTGGTTCTGACACACTGGGCAGACTGGCAGGCAACACCCTTGGGTAAGTTGTACCAGGGCTATCAGAAATGTAGCCATCAGGTAACGTCGGCAGGCACATGTGCAGTGCTGCCTTTAGGTATAAACAACCTTTTTAAAGATGATTTTGCCGTTTTGTTTGCATGCAATAAAATCCCCACCTGAAAACACTTCATACATTCAAACCCATGTCCAGAGCTGTGCCATGCATGCATGCATACATACATGCATATATATATATATATATATATATATATATATATATATATATATATATATATATATATATATATATACATACACACACACACACACACACACAATGTACACATACATATATACATATATATATATATATGTATACATACAAATTAACTGGTAGTTTTCAGCTTTTTTACAAGATTCAATGATCATTATTATTAGAAAATAATTTGAATAATTGCAAAGTAGGTTGAAATGTATGTGTTGTGTGTGTGTGTGTATGTATATATATATATAAAATATATATATATATATATATATATATATATATATATATATATATATATATATATATATATATATATATATATATATATAAAATTACACGCACAGAGAGAGAGCAAAATCTGTATTATTTTCATATGAACCAAGATACAAAAAAGTCATAAACAGGAATATTATGTATATTGTATGTTCTATAATAACAATAATTTCGATAATATATATATTTTATTAGCCACTGTAACTTTAAATGAAAATCTTAAAAGAAAAATGCAGAAAAAGGTAGATTATCATTAGTTTTTTGCTGAATGAACAAGGAGCAATATTTAATAATTTGCATTTAATGAATCACTATGAATATGCACAGTAACAAACAGAAATATTTATATATTATGTAGTTGTATAATCATATACAACTATATTTAATATGTTATGTAACATTTATCATTATACAGTATTACCAAAACATTTAAATATATGCACAGGAATCAAATAAATGCATAATTAGCGTATGAGCCTTAAACGGATTAAATCAATATTAAAACATCCATCTTATTTCTCTCATGCTCACAAGTCAAAGAATATGAAACTAGTCTTTAGAAGTGGGCTGTTGGAGTTTAATATCAGATGCAGAGAGGATCTTGTTTACTGTACACTGATCCTGATAGTCACTGTGTCTGACAGGAGCCGCTGGAGTTCAGGAGTTAATGGAGGCAGCAGTGGAGGCGGAGCCAGCAGTGGTGGAGGCGCAGGAGGAGGCAGCGGGAGCGGAGGAGGCGCTGGAGGAGCCACTGGAGGAGGAGGATCTTCAGGTCGATCATCCACAGCAGCCCGTGATTCACGCAGACAGACCCGTGTGATCCGCACTGGCAGAGATCGAGGCTCTGGTCTGCTGGGCAGTCAGCCACAGCCCGTAATTCCAGCTTCCGTCATCCCAGAGGAGCTCATCTCTCAGGTAACACTCGCTTCATGGGCCTCTTCCACATTCCTGATTTATTTACTGTTTTAAGTTGGATGTCCTGGCTCTGATGTCAGCTCTGCTTAATAACTTCCATGTAATGTTTGTATATGTATATTATTCAGCTTTTTATAGAACAGAACCAAGGTTTTTATAGTTTTCCATTTTCCATTAGTTTTTATTTTTATTTCGTTTTGACTTTTTGTTTTTTAAATTCAGTTTAATTTTAATTAGTTTTTAAAGTGGGTTTGCTAGTTTAGTTTTTATCTTTTGAAAATGCTTAGTTTGATTAGTTTTTATTAGTTTGTGTTAGTTTTAGTTGTGTTTTTTGTAATTTGGGTTATTTGTCATGGGCAATATTCAAAAAGGTAAAAAAAAAAAGTATTGTGTGCCTCGTTTTTATTTTGGTTAACGACAATGTTTTTTCCCACCTAGTTTTTATTTTTTCATTCGTTTTCATTAACAATTTAAACCTTGAACCGAACCTTATTCTCAATTGAGAATCTCATACCATTTTAAGCTTTAGACATACAATTAAACTGAAATAATAAAATAAACAAAAGCTGAAATAATTTTTTGGTCATTTATTAATACCCCTAGGGCTGCAACTAATAATTCAAAATTATTAACAAAAATAAATGCATGCAAAAGGTTGAAATATATTTGCTGCAATATTACGTAATGTGTATTATATAATGTACAATATAGTAAACAAAATATTTTAACATAAGAATGCTAATCATTGTGTAAATGTTTGAAATATAAATGCTGCAGTATATAATATTAATAAAATATATTTAATAAAAATACACGTGAAACATTACTACAAAACAATTAATATAGCTTCTCACGTTAATACAATTTTTGAAACATGATAGTTTACATTATGAAGCGAAATTAAAAATAAAGTTGATTTTGATTGCTACCATTGTCTTCATTTGTAAATCGCTTTGGATAAAAGCATTTGCTAAATGACTAAATGTAAAATATTGTTCATACTAACAAATTAATTTCATGCTTCTATATTTATTAATTGCTAAAGATAGTTTTCAATAAAATGCAGATAATAAAATTGGGCTTTATGCACTTAACAAAAATAATAGAATATGCTAAATTAATACTATATTTTTAATATTAATATAACTTGTTAATATTGAATTCATTTTGTGACCCAGACCTGCTTTGTAATTTTGTTACTGATTGGTTTTGCTTCCCCAATCAGGCCCAGGTGGTTCTTCAGGGAAAGTCCAGGAGTGTCATCATTCGAGAGCTGCAGCGAACAAACCTTGACGTTAACTTGGCTGTGAACAACTTGCTGAGTAGAGACGACGAGGACGGCGATGATGGAGACGACACGGCCAGCGAGTCCTACTTACCTGGAGGTAAACAGATGCAGATGATGGTTCACAGTTATGATGCTCAAGACTGACATTTTAACAAACCTTTCTGACAATACCTTTCATACTTTCACAGAAGACTTGATGTCACTGCTAGACGCTGACATTCACTCCGCACACCCCAGCGTGATCATTGACGCGGACGCCATGTTCTCTGAGGACATCAGCTACTTCGGCTACCCCTCTTTCCGACGCTCTTCCTTGTCTCGTCTCGGCTCTTCACGAGGTAAATGCTGAAACGCACAGTCATGCCTGCAAACACTTGGTGTCATGAAGCCATTTAGCAAGATTTGTGGAAATGCTTGTGCCACAACCACTACGTACATCGTTAACACTGTTAAAAAAAAAAAAAAAACAGTCACAACTCGCAACACATTCAGGCAGATGCGAAAGATGCTGTTGATTTAAAACTGTAGTCAAACAAAATATTAATCATTACAAATGAATCCCTGCGAATTCAGATGCACGTTATGCAACACTTTCAACAAATGGTAAACTAATTATTGATTGAAACCAGAGTTTTACAATAATGCACCAGGTTACAATGTTGCTATACAACTGTTAATTACAGAACTTAATAACAAGTTTGGGTTAGGTCCTGCGTCGTATCACATGCAAATATCACAGTACAGAAATATGCTTTAATTTAATTTCAAATTACATGTTCATAAACCAGCATCTGTGAACCGAGCTCTTTATGATCGTCCTCTGGATATCAATTCCTTTGAGATGCCTTGCTGCATGTTTGTGTTGTGTGTGAGTGTTTCCTTACTTTTGAGAGTGTGTCCAGTTGTCCTGTATGGTCAAAGTCGTCGTTTCACCCTAGAGAGCTCTCTGTGAAAGGCCCTGCAGTGCAGACAGTTACCCATAAGACACTGCAGTTTATACCCGTACATTCTGGAGACCCCTGATAACAAGATGTTTCGCTGCTATTGCAAACTACCAACTGATAAAGCCAGCCTGTACAGCATCCATATGTAGCCCTATTTTACTTCTAATAAATTATGGATCATTACCTAAAATGGTCATGTATCCTTTTCACCCGAAGTGGCGTATTTTTTTTCCGACACGATCAGTTGTTTTTGGTGGTTGGTGTCACAGAAGTACACTAGGATTAGATTTAACTAACACAGTTTTATTAATTGTAATTTGTATGAAATCTCACTATTCCGAGGGTCTTTCCCAGAGAGTGGCTTACTGTTATCCCACTGGTGTGACCCCATTGCATACCAGTTCTCCTTCTCCCCCTAGAGCGAGACTCTGAGCTGCTCCGCGAGCGGGAGTCGGTCCTGAGGCTGCGTGAGAGGAGGTGGCTGGATGGAGCCTCCTTCGATGCGGAGCGTGGCTCCACCAGCCGCGAGGGAGAGCCTAGCCTTGACAAGAAGAGCGTGCCGCTGCAGAGCCCCGTCACTCTGGGCGAAGAGCTCCAGTGGTGGCCTGATAAGGTGAAACTTTAAGCCTTCAATGTCCTAAAATGGGAAACTTCAGATTAGGGATGCACCCAAATGAAAATTCTTCAAAATTAAAAACACAGGGCTGAACAAGTTTTTTTTTTTTTTTTAGTCCCATGTATTTTGTCAATGCTTTACACCATTACATGAATGAAATACCAAATGTTCGCTGTTTTTACTGTTCTGTCAGAATACTTATACAGATATACAGATATTTCAGATCCCACGTATACAAATCTATTACAAATTTGAACGCTATCTGTGAATGTAATAATGTAATAATGTATTAATATAGCTGTTGTAATTATTAATATTATCACTATTACAGAGCAACAGTAAAACTACAATACTAACATTTATGAATGTAGATGGAGCTTTTTTGCTGGAGGTCCTCAGTTTACTTTTTGTTGAAAGCAGCAGATTTATAAATGATTCTCATTATGAATTTGGGAAGATGTTTGTTGCACATGTCACATACGCACATCCAATTGGTTGTCTCAAGTGAAAGTAAACCGTTCAGAGAGAAACGGAATGCATTCCTGTGTTTTAGATGAGTGCAGGTCGTAATGCGATAGCACAAAAAATCTATTTACTAATTGTTTAAGGCCATTTCACAATTTCAGTCATCATACAGTAACCAGCAACAATCACCCCTTCGTCTTTCGATGTATTGATTATTGTGTCTTTCTCAGGCATTTTGAAGTTCTCCACACTGCCGACATGTTTGATACATTAGCGTACCCTCAATTTGATCAATTCACGTCATATCACGAATAATCTCGGTTGCCAAACATTTGGTGCATCCCTTCTTCAGATTTCTGAGGTGCATTTTAAGTCTTGACATAGTCATAGTTTATCCAAAAATGTAAATGCAGTCATTATTTAGTTTCAGACCTTTTTTTTTAATTTTCTTTATTTCTTCAGGGAATACAAAAGAAGATATTTAAAAAAAGAATTGGTAATCAAACGTTTGTTTTCGGCTGCCACTGGCTTGCATTATATTGAGTCCTTGGGAATTGAAACTGTTTGGTTACAAACTTTCTGTAAAATATCTTCTGTTGAGTTTCCGCACAAGAAAGCAATGCAAACAGGTTTGGGGCAACATTTTTGGGTGAACTGTCTCTTTATGGGTCAGTGATGATTAACGTGTTCAATTTCTGCATGCAGTTTCTTTTTTTGTTGAGTCCATGTCTTATTAAAGGCAGATTTTTTGGGAGGTAAAAAATTGTTTAGCGTAATGTTTTATTTCTTTAAAAGTAATTGAAGAGCAATTCAGCTTTAAAATATCATTTGTAAACCTGTCAGCCTGTTGAGTCAGTCAGTGTGGTTATACAACTAATTTTGTTGTAATGTGATGACCATAAAACCCATTTAGATTCCCATAACTATATGTCAAGAAAACATTTTTTTTTTTTGCTTTTTATGAGATTGCAAGATTAGTTCAGTTTTACTTATTTTTTTGTATCAGATTATTTAAAAAAAATATATATTTTTTAATTTATATAAAATTTGTCGTCAATTAATTTTAATGTTAGTAATTTTGTTGTGTTGTCTTATTTTATTTTTAAAAGTATAAAATTTTTATTTCAGTTGGAGTTATTCTAGTTCTCCAGCTTAAACGAAAATTAGAAATATTACATTATTATTGGCGCCTAGCTGATATAAAGCAACCAAGTTTTAATTCTATGTTGTTTAAGTATTAGTAACAAAATGCTTTTTTTTTGTTTTGGTTATTTTTGTTAACTGAAATTAAAATTAACTGATTTTTAGAGTCATTCAACCAACTTTTAAGTGTTCTGAACAAGTTTCAGACACTAATATTTTAGAATTTGATTTGTATAGTTGCTATACAATATATCCTTGGTTCTGTGATTCTTTAGGACTATGTAACCAAATTTGTCAGCATTGGGGCTTTGTACTCTGAGATGGTTGCTGTCAGTACCAAAGGTGAACTGTACCAGTGGAAGTGGAATGAGCCTGAACCTTACAGAAACGCACAAGTAAGACTTCCAGTACACATCGACCAAAGAATTCCTGTCACTTTGATTTGATTGAATCTCATGAATCTTTGCGCTTTTGTAGAATCCTTCTATACATCACCCTCGTGTCCCTTTCCTTGGCTTGACCAATGAAAAGATCACCCACCTGTCTGCCAACAGTATCCGAGCCACTGTGGCCACCGAAAGCAACAAGGTAGAAGACATTTATTTATATACATGGGAGTGGGTGAGAAACAAATCATTGGACAGGATTTGGCGGATACATTAATATCAGTCCCTGCACCATAAAAAAGTTCTCTGATCTCAATTTTCCGTTAACCTGTGTTGTGTAGGTGGCGACATGGGTGGATGAAACTCTTAGCACTGTTGCTGCTAAACTAGAACATGGTGCACAGATGTTCCCGGAGCTGCAGGGAGAGCGTATAATCTCTCTGCACTGTTGTGCCCTGTACACCTGCGCCCAGCTGGAGAGCAGCCTTTACTGGTGGTGAGCAGGCAGGAGCATGCATGATAGTTTGAGCCATTCTGCTTGTGATCCGTGAATAAATTTAGTTTTTTTTTTTTCCCTTTAGGGGTGTTGTGCCTTTTAGTCAGCGGAAAAAGATGCTTGAAAAGGCCAGAGCCAAGAATAAAAAGCCAAAGTCCAGTGCAGGCATCTCTTCTATACCCAACATCACAGTAGGAACTCAGGTGAGGAACATGCTATAGTTGTTTGCAGAATTGTTCTTTTTTATTTTATTTGATTATTAGGGCTGGGTGATCTTATGATATATTGCTGTTGCAATAAGAAGTGTGAATGGGCTTGAAACCAGATGCACACAAAATAAAGCCAGACTTGCAAAGTATTCACATAAACGCAATCGGTTTTGTCTTAATTGAACATATAAACAGTTGGGAAAGAAATCAGATGAGTGTCAGTATATTAGATTTGCACTTCTGGTCTTAAAGGGACAGCAGCGTAATATATCTTCTGCTCTCTGTCATTAATGTTAATTAAACAACAAAAGATCACTCCTTGCTATTGACTGAATAACTTAAGTTGCTTTAATAATAAAAAAAAAAAAAATGTTGTATAGAGATCGACCGGTATGGGTTTTTCTATTGCCGATGCCGATGTTTAGAGGTCAGGGTCAGCCGATGGCCGATATGTGCTGCCGATATCTTGAAGTTTTCCCCTTCATTTGCAAGCTAAAATGTCACTAATAATAAGTGGGTGCACAACATTTCTAAACTTATCATCATTTATTGAGCACTGACTTGAACCATCTCTCGAAATCTTAATTTTGTGCACTGCAAGGTATTAAAATAAAAAATGTATCCAAAGTTAACCAAACAAATCAATAAACTGACCAAGTATTAAATATAGAAAACGGGTATTATATATGTGTATATATGTGTGTGTGTGTGTGTGTATATATATATATATATATATATATATATATATATATATATATATATATATATGTATGTATATATGTCAATCATTTACATAAAAGTTTTAGAGCATTTATCAAGTAGAATTTTTCAAGTTTGTTGGAACATAAATGTAAACTATAATATAAACATAACATAAATATAAAAAATAAATAACAGTAGTGCTGCAAACAAACTAGCAATCAGCAACATTTGTGTTTGGTATAAATGACACAGAATATCTAAAGTGCATTCTAATTTCAAACTTACATCGCAGTCTGTTCATTATTAAAATAAAGTACAATCAACCAAACATTTAAAAGGTTACACTTGTCAGTTTAAATAGACCGTAGTATACCGGTCCACTCTGCTGTTATGAATGTTTTTGCTCATGTGAAGAGGATGATCTTTTCCGTCTAGTTTACATAAAAAATAAAATAAAAATAAAAATATTATAGTTTAACATTCAGATACCTTGCTAATATGGAAACATTTGGATATGTGCAGAACGAGACGTGAGCAATAACCTCCAAATACATCTAGCTAAACCCGCGTTCGCTTGTGCTCGTATGGATGGGATCATTTTTCGGATCAGCAAAAAAAAAAAAGGCCAAGACAAATAAACATACGTTTTGTCTTTTTTATTAACATTAAATTATTAAATTAAAATATATGAAATCAACTTAAAGTGCACATGGCATAATATCTTCTTTTTAACTTAATAGCCGGACTTCTCATCTCCCAGTCTGCTGTGATGGTGAGCAGATCTCCGTCCCCCTGGACGTCCTACCTTCTGTCATGAGCGCAACAGAGGATGCTCGGGATAGTTCATCCTAGTGTTGTCACGGTACCGAAATTTCAGTATTCGGTACCGATACCAGTGAAAATCCACGGTTCTCGGTACCAAAGCAAAACACAAAAATATGCTTATTAAAAAAAAAAAAATTTAGCACTAAAAATAAAACCAATGCCATTCTTTATACTTATTTACAATCGTGTTTAAAGTTTTTCTACAAGTTATATAATTATGAAAAACAGTAAACAAGTTTCACCCAAATTTAATTTGTCTTTTAATTTATGAAATTTAAACACATTTTATTTTTGGTCAATAAAGGGGATTTGCTATTAAAATTAAAACATGGAAGAAATATTGTGATTTATTTCTTTAAAAAATAAAGTTTTATAAATTTTTTCAACAGTAGTAGCAGTATCACATACATCTTACTAAATAATAGTAATATTTTTAGCACAATGCCTTTATGTAAAAATGAACTTTTAGGCCTAATGAATGCATATTTGTCATTTTAACTGAACTTAAGACTGGTGGTGATGCTTAAGATATTTTTGGTCGTTGAGGGTTTCTGTAAAAAAATAGTAATAGATCATATTAATTATTATTAAAAGATAATACTACTACTAATTCTACTATCATACTAATGTATATACAACGCACTATGAATTGATGAGCTGCTGGGTTCATGAATATTAATCACGTTGTCTGCGTTCGGTCAAAATGATTGGCTGAAATCAAAACAGGGACGGTACTAAATCAGCGCCAGCCAATGAAATTGCCATTTGGCCATTAGCTCCGCCCACTACCGGAGAAACCGGTATGTCTTCTGCTTGTTCAAAAATGAATATGAATAATTCTAAATGAACTCCAATATTTTGACAGGAGAAGACAACAAAGAATAGTTTACATGTAGCGTGTCGATTCAGCGTGGTAAGACTCTTGCTCTCTCTCTGCATGTGTGATAAACAGCGCTATCAGTAAAGCGACGGTGGCCTCCACAAAGTCGTGCGCCTTCACAAAGAGTTTACAGAGCATCAAATACAGGTGCGCTGTGCGTCCATTGAGATTAACTGAAAAGTTCAGATCGCTTGATGGACAGAGAACTCTGAAGCTCAGATGCTGAAATGAATGCAAGCGTCATGCGCTTCAGTCTATGTAGTAAACAAACCCGCACGTCTCTGCCATTCATTCATTCAAACAGAGACGCGCAGAACACAGATTCAGATTTCAAACAACTTTTGCGGCTTAACATTTACAGATACTGGTCCATATGGAGATTTAATTTGATTATTTATGCTAACTTTGACAAATTCCATGACTGTCCATATTAAAATGGAAGTTTCATTTTCATGACTGGATTTCGAGATTCCGTCCTCATTTTCTGCTTCACGGAAATCATAGCGCTGAACCAGGTTTGAACGGGACCTCGGTACTACCAGTACTTAAACAAACCTGGTACCGTCACATTTAATTTTTTTTAGTACTTGGTACCGGACTTGGTACCGAAGTACGGGGTCTTTTGACAACACTAGTTCATCCACAACTTTTTTCTTCTCCTGTTCATAAAGATCTGGCACAATCTTTTCGCTGAAGTGGGTGCGCGACAGGATGTCGTAACGTGGTTCAAGCACTGAGTGTGGACTGAACATGCGCAACTTTTTTTTTTTTTTCATAAATCAATCCGCGGGTCACGTGTGTGCCGAACTGAAGATATTGATCCGAACGGATCACGGATCAATGATGATCTGTTGCACCACTACTATAGTGTCATTTGAAAACATTGCAGTTGCATTTTAAAATACAACAAAGAGCACCACGAAACCATTTAAAGAGGCGCATTCAGCGGTCTCCTTGACGGGAAACAGTCAACAAAGTAAAATTATCTCCAACGTATGGCACGCTCTCTTCATTTTATCAAATGATCATAATCACATCTATTCATTTTACAGTCCTGCTACTAGCATTTTATTCAGACTAAAACCCCTTTAATTCGGGTGAGAGATTTTTTTTCCAAGTTGCTTTTGCACATAATAATAATACCGCTGCAGACGCATTTTGCAGCATTAAGGTTATTCATTTATCGTTAATTTAAACGACGATCGATCATGGAAATTATCGAATATTGACATCCCTAAATACAAATGACTTGGATGGAAAACTGGTTATTGTCTGCATCAAACCATGCTTCCGAACAAATGTCATTCACCGTTCTGGGCAGCTCCAGGACAGCTGTCTCTCCGAGCACGCTGCTGTCTGTGAGCGGGGCGGAGTAACGTCACGCTGCAGTGTTTGTTAGAGCTGCCAACTTCTCCACCCCATTTACAGAGTGAAATTCTCTGACTACCTTTATCTCCCAGGACTGTTGTTGAATCTTCCAAAAGTTTTGGCTTGGGGTGCTTTACATGCAGCAGCAGCACTTTCCACCTCACCAACAACACGGGGCTGCCCGCCGACATGCCTGACTTTAAATCGGCGCTACTTAACACGGATATTGGCCGATGCCGATGCCGATATATAAAAAAATTACAAATATCGGCCCGATATATCGGTCGACCTCTAATGTTGTATACTGTATTTAAAGTCACAAAGTGAAGACTGTGAATGCTAAAGTTAAATAGACCTGAGTTGGCAGTTATTTATTTATTTTTTATATATCATAAAACCTGTTGTAATTAAAACCAAAATTTGATGAGAATTGATTTTTGATTAAATGGAGTTTAAAAAATTTAAACAATATCCAACCCTAATTTTTTTATTTGTATTTTTGATCTTATTTCTAATAACATAATTATTGTTAATGTTTCAATCATTATTCTATCATTCAGTAAAAGTATTCAATCATTGAAAGTAAATTGGGTATATTTTGGTCATGTTGAGGATCACCCATCCCTAATGTGTCAAATATGATCTGTTACTTTTTTTTAAATGGCGTAGTTAGTTTGGTTTGGTTCAGAAACATCACAATTCTGTTAGTTCATAAGACTATTTTACATAAGTTATTAAAGATCATGAAAAAATATATAATTTTTTGCTTTAACGCCTACCCCAATTGAGGATTACAGTGATGACGTCACGTTTTCCCGTAGGTGTGCCTGAGGAATAACCCTCTATATCACGCTGGTGCCGTGGCCTTCTCGGTAAATGCCGGGATCCCTAAAGTGGGCGTCCTGTTGGAGTCGGTGTGGAACATGAACGACAGCTGTCGCTTCCAGCTCCGCTCACCCGAGAGCCTGAAGAACATGGAGAAGAACACCAAGACACAGGAGATCAAGTAAGATGACTGTTCTTCTGTGGCCAGACACATGCATGGAAGTATTTATGCTTATAGTTGTGTTTGATCTTATTACCAGAACTGAGAGCAAACCTGAGCTGGTGAAGACAGAAATGGGCCCTCCACCCTCACCAGCATCCACATGCAGTGACACTTCCTCCATCGCCAGCAGTGCTTCTCTGCCCTACAGTATGTACACTGGACCACTAACCCATCCACAGTTATGCAGGGTTTAGATTGACCTAAAATTTTACGCACAAAGAATTTTCACTCTACCTTTACTTTTACAGTGAAGGTTACAACTAACCTTCACTGTAAAACAGATTTTTCAAAATTGTAAATAAAACGAAGACTTTTGAAGTCTTTCTAACTCAGTTTCATGTTCAATACAATGCGTTAAATTTCAAGTGGAAACCGTTTTTCTGAGTGAAATTTTTTTATTTTGATTTCTCCTGGATTTCTACAAAACATTTTCCTATAAAATAAGTGTCTATAAAATATTTTTCATTTTCCTATAAAATAAGTAGTCATGATGCAACGATAAAGATGGCCTGCGATCAGTGTGTAATTGAAGCAGTCATTTACCTAATGGATTTGATGGCGCCGATGTATGTGGCTTGCCGTTTACTGGCAGTTTTTTTTTCCCCGTTTGTTTATTTTATAATGTTTTATGTTTGTCATTTTACTAAATTCTTTGTCGCTTTTAACGTATGATAGACAAACTCTGCTTGACATTAAATATATCACCAAAGAGCTACTTAATCATGTCCAAAGTGGTACTACGTTTCTTCCACCGCCATCATTGACTGCTTTACCTGATTATTTGTAATGCGCGGCATGCCTTTTACCGTGGAAGCGCCGCAGGAGACGGGGACGACGAGGATGTATAGCACTCAATCGGCTTCTGTCGTTTAAATTGGGATCCCGGTTTGGCGTGGGCCTACACACGTATGAGGCATTTTTCAACCGTTTCTTTGTGCAACGTTCACTGGAGCCAGAATATGCGTGGATTTTACCAATTGTGTCGGATCGGCTAGATCAACCTCCAGAACTTCGTTCACCTCGTCTCCGCCAAGTTGGAGTGTATTCCAGCCAACTTCGCTCACTACGCCGGACACCACAGTCGACCGTGGACTCGCTGCAGATCAGGATGGCTCTGATCGTCGCTAGATCAATGGTAAACAAGACGTTTATCCTTAACTAATTTTTTTTTTTTTTTTACTCCTCGCAACCTTGACTTCTTGTTTGTCACTGAAACTTGGCTTACTTCGGGGGATCTGAGTCCGTTCACTGATCTGGTACATTTTTCTCCACCTAAACTACACAGATTTTATTTTTGAGTTTTTTTTTTTTAGGGGGAATTATTCCTAACTTTGATAGGCTTTAAATTTTAGGTGTTTTTAATTTTCACGTGTGCGGTCCAGTCAATTCTTTAGCCAAGGGTTTTTTGAGCCTTATTGACTCTTTTGATGTAGTTCAGTTAATGACAGCTTTCCTAACAATATATACTATTCCCAAAATTAGAAATATCCCAATATATCGCCTTGCTTATAGTATTGCAACCACGGTATCGAGATGCGTATCGTATCGCCAGATTCTTGGCAATGCACAGCCCTATTACTTGTGGCGTCCTGCAAGGCTCTATCCTTGCTCCGGTTTTATTTTCACTATATGCTTCCTCTAGGGTAAATTTTTAAGAAACACAATATTTCATTCCGCTGTTATGCGAATGATATGCAGATTTATCTACCCCTGGAATCTGATAAGAGGTGCACGGATACTTTGTTGGCTTGTCTTGCTGACGTGAAGGCTTGGTTGTCCATACATTTCTTCATCTCAAGGAAAACAAAACTGAGATTATAATTTTTGAATACTCAGAAGCCTTTAGCTCCTCTTGTTATTTATTTTTCATTTTTTTGATAGCTCTCTCAAATTTGACAAACTGGTTAAAACCATTTTTTTTTCATCTTAAGAATCCTAGCCAAGGTAAAACCATTTCTCTCTTTTAAGGACTTTGAAAACGTGATTTATGCCTTCGTCTCAACAAAATTAGACTACTGTAACTCCCTTTACATGGGCATTAATCAGTCCTCTCTGCCCCGTCTTCGGATGGTACAGATTGCCGCTGCCAGGCCTCTTACAGGTGTTCATAAACGAGAACTTATTACTCCAGTTTTAATTTCCTTGCACTGGCTCCCAGTCCATTTTAAAGTGCTGCAACTGATCTTTAAGTGTTTGAATGGTCTAGCACCTGCATATTTGGCTGATTTACAATCCAGTTAGGTCTCTGAGGTCATCCAATCAGAGACGACTAAATGTTCTGAGGGCTAGGTTGAAACTAAGAGGTGATCGTGCTTTTCCCATTGCTGCACTGAAACTCTGGAACAGTTTACCTGTGTACATTAGAACTGCTACTATGGTACATGATTTCAAAGGAAAGCTCAAATCATGTTTATTTTATTTAGCATTCAGTTAATTTGTGTATTTAGTGATTTTTAAATGTGTATTATCTGTATGTTGTTGTTGTATTTATTGAAGCTTTTTGTTTTGTTTAGCACCTTTGTCAACAGTTGTTGTTTTTAACGGTGCTAAATAAATAAAGTTGACATTGACGTGTGCTGCATTGAATGATTCGGTTTGTTTGTTTGTGAAACCTGTTGTTTGTTTTGCTATTCATGGCCTTTCTCACATCTTCGTAACATTTTATTAAACTCTGCATGGTTTACATTCTCTAAGAAATTATATAACTCTGCGCAAAAACAAAAAAAAAACTCATTCTTTAGTTGAGTTTTCATCCAAAGCAAAACCTTTTGAATTTCATTTTTATTCTGTTTCAGCTTGTTAATCACCATTAAAATAACCAAGGAAGCAGACATGGTGTTAAAACGCCAACATCCTTATATCGATGTTATTAAATATGTAGTTTCTGAGTAGCTGACTTAAATTACACAGTTTAAACATCCATTTTTTGTGTGTGTGTGTGTGTGTGTGAGATGTGGCTGCAGTGTTTTGCCATTGCTAACCTATTACCTGGTGTGCTACAGAGCGAAGGCGCTCGACGCCGGCTCCAAAAGAGGAGGAGAAAGTCAATGAGGAGCAGTGGCCTCTGCGGGAGGTTGTTTTCGTGGAGGACGTTAAAAACGTCCCTGTGGGAAAGGTGGGTGCAGGTCTACAACGTCGATTCAGTGGAGACTGAAACTACAAGCATATTTTCATCACGTTTGCAACCTCTTAATATAATAAGAATCACCAGTGATGGATGACATTTGATACAAGCATACTGTGTTTTACTTGAGGTGTGATGTTGCTGTCTGTGTGTGATGCTTTGCTATGACACCTCATTTGCAACAGCTCTCTCTTTTGAACTCAAGGTGCTAAAAGTCGATGGTGCATATGTTGCTGTGAAATTTCCAGGGACGTCGAGCAGCGTGAGCAGCCAGAGCGCAGCTCCCACTGACTCTGACCCGTCCTCACTGCTGCAAGACTGTCGACTGCTCAGAATAGATGAGCTACAGGTAAACACAAAATTAAAAATGCCATTTTGATGAAGAAATCCTTCCTAAAATGTATTACAGTTGAGAACACTTAATTGCATTTCCTTGTTTGAAAACCCCTTGTCTATAAATGTTGGTAAAGATAAAAACAAATATTGCTGTATTTTGTAGCTGAGACATTTCTCTTTTCTTTTAACAGGTTGTTAAAACTGGTGGAACACCAAAAGTTCCAGACTGTTTTCAGCGCACGCCTAAAAAACTTTGTATCCCAGAAAAAGTTGAAATTTTAGCTGTGAATGTTGACTCCAAAGGTGAATATTATTTGCTTTTATTTCACATTTTGTTGTGAATTTCCACTGTGCATCTGCTTCACTCCTCTGTTGTCTTTCGTCTTGCAGGAGTTCATGCTGTGTTGAAAACAGGCAGCTGGGTACGATACTGTGTCTTTGACTTGGCCACCGGCAAAGCTGAGCAGGAGAACCACTTTCCCACCAGTAATCTGGCTTTTCTGGGTCAGAGTGAGCGTAACGTGGCCATCTTCACTGCTGGCCAGGTCAGACATCACACAGTCTGATGCCCTCCATGCGTTCCTCTGTACACCTGTTTTAACTCTCTCATCTTCGTGTCCTCAGGAGAGCCCTATCATTTTGAGGGACGGTAATGGCACTATTTATCCCATGGCTAAAGACTGTATGGGTGGAATACGTGACCCTGATTGGCTCGACCTCCCGCCGATTGCAAGCCTAGGCATGGGAGTTCATTCGCTCGCCAACCTTCCCAGTAACTCCACAATCAAAAAGAAAGCAGCCATCATCATCATGGCTGTGGAGGTATGATGCACCAACCTGCTAAACATTAGACATTCAGTTACTGCTCACTTAATGTTTTTCCTCAAGGAGCACATGTGCTTCTAATTCGAAAAATTAAATGCATCAAAAATAAGTTGTTTTTCAGTGATGAAAGGATACAAGACAAGATATGCATGCAAAGTTGTTTTTTTTTTTTAATACAAAAGGTACACAAACTTTACTGCAAACTGCATTTATTCAATAATTATATAATTAAGTAAAAGCAAACTAAAACTATATATATATATATATATATATATATATATATATATATATATATATATATATATATATAAATCTGTGTAATTTATTAAATACAGTTTTAAGCAGATATTTGAAAACCCAGTATACCATTTGTATAAATTTTTTTTGAATAAATGTTTTTTAAAATTTGTTACAATATTTTTGCTTGTAAATATCTAATTTTATGCCTTTTATTAAGATAAATATTTGATACATTTTCATTGCACCCCTAAAGTTTTTTTTTTAAAGAGCCAGTAAGATGAAAATTCTAAGCTTCCTATCAATGTTTATAAGTCCTGTACAACAGGTTTAAATCCATGCAAGGTTAAAAAAAACATTGTCATTTTGTCAAAATATCATTTTAAAATTACCTCAATTCTCAGAGATCCCCAAACAAAAAGATTCAGTTTCCTTAAACCCCACCTTTCGGTAGCATACGGTGTTCTGATTGGTCAACTGACATAGTCAGTTTTGATTGGTTGTTCCTCATGTACGTGTTGTAAAACGAAACGTAAGGGAAAAACATCATATCTTCACGTCTTTTATCATTCATCCAAGTAATAAAAACGATGACACACACTAACATTTTCATGCTCATGTAAGCACGTACATAACCAAACTGAGCACACAACTTCATGGTAAACAATGCGTTAGCATTAACATATAGTGCTAGCGCTACATACTGATAAGACACCCGAGAGAAAACGAACACATAACTTCATAATCATACTTACAGGTTGTGATTCGGAGATGCTTGTTGGTCCAAATAAAGTTGGTAATGAACCCTCTTTTATGGCCAAACGCTTTGAAAATCCCGCCTTGAACTCAACGAGATTAGAAAAGCAGTCATCAGTGAAACGTTGTGAACACAACAAAAGGGGTTTGTTGTACTGCTCTGGTATTGTGGTAAAATTAAATTTTAGCCATTGGTTCTTCTGATCGTCATTCTTTGGCAGTGAAAATAAAATAAACTTGCCTTTTACAATTAAAAACACACTGTCTCCTCGACATGATGCTATCACACCAACTACTAACCAGAGCATCTGTGTGGGGGGTGGGGCAGGTCAGAGTTTTGTTTCTCCCAAGACGGTAGGCGGAGATTATTATGCAAAGTGTTCTCGTTACATACAGATGGGCAAAAGATTTGAAATCTATAACGACTCGTTTCAGCGATTCAGAGTCGACTCCTTACTTTAGAAGCCAATAACTTTAGAAATCGTGTACTTTTTGGTTTAATTACTTTGCACATTGGTTACACTGATGGACAGCTACATCATACACTGTAATACAGGTAATTTTTGATTTCCCATCTGTGTGGCTCTTGAATACGCTCCTAAGTTTTCAACTACATGCCAAATACACTTTGAGTAACTGAAACGCCAATAATGACCAAAAAAAAGAGTTTTCAATTAAACATTTTGAAATGTCTACTACTTATATTGTTATGGCCAGCTCGTAACCGCAACAAAGATGGGACAGCCACACCACTCAATTAATATAATAATTACTATATTTATTACAAAATCTAGGGGTTTGCACAATACAAAATGCAGACAACAATTGATCCTAAAGCGAGGCAACCCGAGGCCAGCCAGAGATGATGTCAACTCTCCCTGCCTCGCTCATTGCCTGAAACCACGACATATATCTCCACCTCCTAATGGGAGTCAGGTGTCCTGCATCTCTGCGGCCACCTACAACACAAGGAAAAACAAAACCAACAAATACCAAGAAAGAAACACCCATACCCATAACAATATGTAAACACATATTCATCAGAGGAAGATTCCTTTCTATCACAAGCAATCTGTTGGCGTAAAATATGCGTTCAGTGATTGTGAATTGCTCTGAAATGGCAAGCCTGCTGCGTTTTTACTTTAAAAACGTTACAGTGCTCACATTTAATTCCTTAAATCATGGCGTCAAATTTACAAGCTTCTTTGAAGTGATGCTTAACACTTACCTTGAATCTGAAAACACTACTAAATACATTTTAGCAGTTTGCACATGTTTTTATTCTCCGATGCAAGTGAAATGCTTGTGGGTGTGTTTCTGGTTGATGTATTGTTTGCTCTCTATGTTTCAGAAGCAGACGCTGATGCAGCACGTGCTGCGCTGTGATTATGAGGCGTGCAGACAGTACCTGATCAGTCTGGAGCAGGCCGTGCTGCTGGAGCAGAACCCTCTCGCTCTGGACGCTCTGCTGGGACACCGCTGCGACGGCAACCGCAACATCCTCCACGCCTGCGTCTCCGTCTGCTTCCCCGTCAGCAACAAGGAGACCAAGGAGGAGGAAGGTAAGTGTTGTTTCAGTATCATCGAGATACTATTACAGTGTTTAGTAAAGGGATAGTTTGTCCAAAAATTTTTATTGTCGTCTACTCACCCTCCACTTGTTCCAAACCTGTATATTAGTTTCTTAAAGGGTTAGTTCACCAAAAAAGGAAAATTATGTCATTAATAACTCACCCTCACGTCGTTCCAAACCCGTAAGACCTCCGTTCATCTTCAGAACACAGTTTAAGATATTTAAGATTTAGTCCGAGAGCTCTCAGTCCCTCCATTGAAACTGTGTGTACGGTCTACTGTCCATGTCCAGAAAGGTAAGAAAAACATCATCAAAGTAGTCCATGTGACATCAGAGGGTCAGTTAGAATTTTTTGAAGCATCGAAAATACATTTTGGTCCAAAAATAGCAAAAACTACGACTTTATTCAGCATTGTCTTCTCTTCCGTGTCTGTTGTGAGAGAGTTCAAAACAAAGCAGTTTGTAATATCTGTTTCGCGAACGAATCATTAGATGTAACCGGATCTTTTTGAACCAGTTCACCAAATCGAACTGAAGTGTTTTAAACGGTTCGCATCTCTAATACGCATTAATCCACAAATGACTTAAGCTGTTAACTTTTTTAATGTGGCTGACACTCCCTCTGAGTTCAAACAAACTAATATCCCGGAGTAATTCATTTACTCAAACAGTACACTGACTGAACTGCTGTGAAGAGAGAACTGAAGATGAACACCGAGCCGAGCCAGATAACGAACAAAAGACTGACTCTAAAAAAACACTATATACATGAATTATACATTGATTGAAAGAAATTTCAAACCGGTTTTGAACAACTTGAGAATTTTCATTTTTGTGTACCATCTGTTTAATATTTAAATTGATTTTTTCTAAAGTTTTAGTCATTTTGTCGTTTTGTTTTTATGTATGGTTTATTTTAGATTTAATTGTAGTTTATTTAAACTTAAATGGACTTCAGTTCATTATAATTCAGTTAATAGATAAAGATTAAATGCCATGGCAGCATTTCTATTTTTTAGTAACAAAATTGATGAAATCACTTTAAGACGGAGCTGTATAGACAATCATGTACTTGTTTTCAGTGATGACAAGTGAGGCAGCTCACTAGGATTTGCAACGCAGCCGATGTTGGATGTTTCTTCAAACCCGGTCTGAGATGACTTGAGTGCTGTGCGCTGTGTTTCAGAAGCAGAGCGGTCTGAAAGGAACACGTTTGCTGAGAGGCTGTCTGCTGTGGAGGCCATCGCCAATGCCATTTCAGTGGTGTCCAGCAACAGCTCTGGGAACCGCACAGGATCGTCCAGCAGCCGCGGGTCAGTGTTCAGATTCACTGGCATACAGAAAAACATTTCACCTGAAGAGCATTTAAAACACGTGGTCGACCGATATATCGGCCGATATTTGGCATTTTACGAATATCGGCATTAGCGGATACGTTTTTTTTTTTTGCAGATATGCATTTATATCATTTTAAACAAATCTTTGAATTACTAATAAATTTATGCATTTAGCAGACGCTTTTATCCAAAGCGACTTACAGTGCATTCAGGCTATCAATTTCTACATATCATACTAATGAACATTTAATTTTACAAACCTTGCAAACTTAGTCAAATCCAGATCTTGTGATGTTTTGTCGATCGATGCGAATTAAATGCTTTAAACATTTAAATTTGTGATTTTCAAATTATGCTTCGCTTTATGCATTTGCCCACTGCCATATTCATGTAATTTTATGTTATCTAACATATAACTGTTTATTTTACAAAATTTATTTTTTTATCCATTTTTAAATGATTACAAATTTCTTAAATATTAATTAAAATAAGTATTATATTTGCATTGGGGCACCATGCTTTCCAAGATACAACAGCATCAGTTGTCAAAAACAATACCGGTCATCCACTATTTAAAATTAACAACTAGACAATTTATACAAACAACAAAGATTTAAGGAAAAAGGAATAATCGAGGGCAGAAGGATATTTAATTTAATGTAAACTGTTGTGGCTTCTCGGTCACAAAAATAATTTTTAAACACATTCATTCTATTGATTTTAGTGACAGTCTTTTAATTGCCTCTCTTTAAACACATTATAATTTGAGCGAAAGCCAATAGCAGTCAACCTGTAATTCATATGCATTGATTTAAATCAGTACATTCACCAATTTTGAATATGTGTATATTTTGAATAAAACATTGGATTGTGTATTTTACATTTATTTTGAGATTGTATGAGTTTGTTATAAATCCATGCATTATACATTTTATTTGTTAATTTGATCTTGGTCTTATCTTGACATATTATACATTTTATCAGTTTATGCATTTCTTTAATAATGCAGACGCTTTGGAGTAGAGCTGACCATACACTTGCACAAATGTGACAACGTCGAATTTTAACTTGAACAAATGGTCGCAAGTCTGGAGCCCTGCAACATGACTAAATGTTTTTCTGCTTCTGTACTTTGTTGTTGTCGTACAGTTGTTCCACGTTCTTTGTTCTCGTTTCTGTAGCTTGCGTTTGAGGGAGATGATGAGACGCTCCCTCCGCGCTGCAGGTTTGGGCCGTCACGAATCTGGCCCTTCCTCCAGTGACCACCAAGACCCTGTTTCACCCCCTATTGCACCTCCCAGCTGGGTACCAGACCCTCCACCAATGGATCCTGGTGAGTTCAGCGGGGGGTTTTTTTGGGTCATAACAGATGCATGTGATTGCCTGATGTCTAACAAATCCATCTTCTCTGCTAGACGGTGACATTGATTTCATCTTGGCCCCTGCAGTGGGCTCCCTTACCACTGCCTCCACAGGCACTAACCAAGGACCCAGCACCTCCACCATCCCAGGTACATTTTTATATTTTATTTCATGTGACCCTGAATTATCTCTTGTAGCATGTTTTCAATATTTCCCATGTCTTCTCAAGGACCTTCTTCTGAACCATCAGTAGTGGAAACTAAAGACCGGAAGGCTAATGCACATCTGATTCTGAAGCTCATGTGTGACAGCGTCGTCCTGAGACCTCACTTAAGAGAGCTACTCTCTGCCAAGTACGTCACACTCCTGCCGCTCTGAATGATAGCCAGCCTCTCTTTAGCAGACCTTGAGTGATGGTTTTGCTGTTGTTTGATAGGGATGCTCGTGGGATGACTCCATTCATGTTGGCCGTGAGCGGGAGAACTTACCCAGCAGCCATTACTGTTTTAGAAGCAGCACAGAAAATAGCCAAAGGTGAGAATACGGCTGCAGTTTAACTGTTATTTTAGTATTAATAATGTACATTATAGTTTTTGATTAGAATTTATTTATATATATATATATATATATATATATATATATATATATATATATATATATATATATATATATATATATTTTTTTTTTTTATTATTATTTTATTTTTTTTTATTCCAAGTTAAACTAAATGAACACAAAAAATTACAAAATTGTACTTTTATTTGTCTTTTCAGTATTTATTTCAGCTAATGATTTTATTATAATTTTGTGGTTTTAATTTTTTTTTTAATGCCTACATAGTTTTTATTCATTTTATTTTTGTTTTATGGTTTTAAATTTAAACTTAATGAAAAATTACAATTTTTATTTTTTTTTCCCCTGTCTACATAGTTTGCATTTAATTTTATTTTAGGACATCAAGTTTAACTAAATGAAAATGAAAAATTAAAATTTTACGCTTTTTTTTTTTTTTTTTTTTTTTCTTTTCAATATTTATTTCTGTTAATGTTTTTTATTTAAATTATTTAATTTTTTACATTTTCTACATAGTTTGTATTTATTTTAGTTTTATTTTAGGACTTCAAGTTAAACTAAATGAAAATGAAAAAAATACAAAATGTTACTTTTTTTTTTTTCTTTGCAATATTTGATTTAATTTGTTAACATGATTTTATTTCAAGTAACAAATTTTTTAATGGGTTAAGATATCTGTAACAGCCTTGGTTTAACTCACTGAGATGCATTTGCCATGTTTCTAAATGTTTAGAGACCATTAGATGCCCTTTGGGTTCAGTCGTGGCCTAATGGTTAGAGAGTCATAACCCAAAAGTCACAGGTTCGAGTCTATGGTCTGGAAGGGATTGAATGGGACACCGTACTTGGCCTCACGTCCTTTCCTTCCTTCCTCTCCTTTTTGTTTATAAATCTTTTCTTGATCTCATATATGGTTTAGGTGAACCAAGTCTCGGAGAGAAAGAGGATGCAGCGTCTGTGTTCATGGAGATGATCTGTCCTTCAGGAACAAACCCAGATGACTCTCCCCTCTACGTCCTGTGCTGTAACGACACCTGCAGCTTCACCTGGACGGGAGCTGAACACATCAACCAGGTACAAACTTCAGCTAAATTTATTTTTTTGTTTTTTCAAAACGAAAGCTTTTTTTTTTTTTTTTTTTGCATTAAATAGATACTTATTCTTTACATATTAAAATGTTGAGAAGCAGTGAGCTAAATGGTTTTATATAATGGAATTATAATTATATATATATATATATATATATATATATATATATATATTATTATAGAATTAGTGATTAACTGAACTTGTCTGTTTGCAGGACATCTTTGAGTGCAGAACTTGTGGCCTGCTGGAGTCTCTGTGCTGCTGCACTGAATGCGCCAGAGTTTGTCACAAGGGTCACGACTGCAAGTGAGTGCATCTGCTATAAAACCATTAGAACTTGACCCCAAATTTTCTGCATTACCTCATTAGTCACAAACCTTGAATGCATTGTGACTAAACCAACCTATTACACATATTTTATTAATTGAAATAAAGTTGAAAGAAAATATATATATTTAATGAAAAACTAATGAACATTAGAAATCTTGTCTTGGCAACTAACTGAAATAAAATCAGTTTAAGTACTAAAATTATTAAAACTTAAAGATTAAAAAAAAATGACACGCTTGTAACAATTACTAAAATTAAAACATTAAATATGTATACTATAAAATACTATAAAAAATAAGGTAATTAAAAATAAATAAATAATTACAGAAGTATAGTAGAATTAATAATACAAAAATAAGAAGTTTTTGATTAGTGCTGTCAGTCGATTAAAAAATTAAGACACTTTTTTTACTGAAATTAATCGCGATTAATCCTGCTTAACATTCAAGTTTTTTTTTTAAATCTACATTGAAATAATTTCAATTTCAATCTTTAAATGAACATAGAATCAACATAAAGATGGTATATTTTTTATATTTGTATGATGGCATCTTTTTTCACTCTTGAGTGTCTCTATGAAAGTTTTTTTCCTTATTATTTAACCAGTGATTAGTCAATGTTACAAAGCTAGCAATCTTAACGTTTATTAAACTACTTAAATAAGTTCTAATTTAAGTGAACAAAAAATCTTCATGTAAACCCATTATAATGTCATTTACCTGTGTGCCCTTAGGAAATCTACAGAAATTGAGTACATTTATTTAACACTGAATTCTGACACTGATATCCTTACAACACTTACTGAAGTTTTCCAAAACTGTTACTTACGGGGTTATGTTTCTGATATAATAATCCCTAGAAGGCAGCAAGGTAGATTACTATGACGTAAAACAGTAATCTCTCTTGTTTCATCTCCAGACTGAAGCGAACGTCTCCCACTGCATACTGTGATTGCTGGGAGAAGTGTAAATGCAAGACCCTCATCGCGGGCCAGAAAGCAGCTCGTTTAGATCTGCTCTACAGGCTGCTGACCACCACTAATCTAGTTACCACTCCTAACAGCAGGTATGTTCAAAGTGCTTTAAATCCTATTCTAACTTCTGTTGTCAAACCATGTCAGTGTCCAGTCAGAGTTCTGTGTCATGAACTCTGTTTGTGTCTGAAAGGGGAGAGCACATCTTGCTGTTCCTGGTGCAGACTGTTGCAAGGCAGAGCGTGGAGCATTGCCAGTATCGACCACCTCGCATACGAGAGGACAGGAACCGGAAGGCTGCCAGCGCTGAAGGTGTGTCTTTTAGTAGGGACAGATTAAGACATTTCTTTAAAACATCTTTAACTTGATTTAAGTGCAATTCTTAGGAAATTCATAAGTTGTTATATATTTTCTTTAGAGGAAAATTATAGGCTTGACTTTTTTTGCCCAATTGGTCTTTGTTGTATTGTTACTGAATTATGAATTCAGTAAAAAGTGTAATGAATTATCACAGTTTACATTATCAATCATTCATCTCACTTCAGAGTAATTGTGCACATTCTTGATAGGAAAAGGTATATGTAGTGTTCTGTTGTAAGGCAAAATTACAACAATTGAGCAGAAACAATAGCAAAAAAAATGTGTGTGTGCGCGTATATATATATATATATATATATTAGGGCTGAGACAATGCGTCGAGGTCATCGATGACGTCGACGCAAAATATGCGCATCGATTCGTCGACCTGTTTTTATTTCTCTAAAAAACGTTTGCAAAACGTTTAGCTTATGTGCGCTGAATATACGCGATGGCCGGATCAACATTCTGTCCAACGTTATATAACCAATCCAGGGGTTTTTCTGCATTGATCTTTGTTTTTGGCGGCTGTCAAAGCCTTATTTGATCGGTGAGTGATGTAGAATAGAATGACTGCTGCGCCTGACAGGGCGCGTACGAGAGAGAGCCCCGGCTGTATCATTAAACACGATAGAAAAAGGGCGAAACACCCAAGTTTCACGCGCGCTCGCGCACTCACAGTCTTCAAACTACAAGAGCGCTGTCTTGCTCTCTCTCTCTCTCTCTCCCTCGTGCATATTAACCAAAATCATTAGACACGATAGAAAAAGGGCGGAACACCAAAGTTTCACGTGGAGCATTCAGAGATTTTTTTTTTTTAACTTTAAAAAAAACTTTAAGTCCTAAAGTTTACATTGGTTACTGTATTCTTTCAATTGCTCTAAACAAGTATTTTGGGTGACCTTTTTTATTGAATGCTAGACATCAAGTTGTGGTTATTTTCATCTGAAAGAAGAACTTCTTTTTCAGTAAGCTAGGCCCTATGTGTTCAGTAAGCTTGTTTCAGTAAGCTATGTGTTTTCAAGGTTTCAAGGTTTTATTGAATGCTATCTCTATACAAGTGCAAAGTAATGCATTCTTAGTCAGTCTTTTATTTTGTAATTTTAAGAGCAATAAACATATATTGCTATGTTAAGGAATTCATGTTTTTTTCATTCAGATATGTAAATCAACATGTATAAATTGTTAGTAGTCAATTAATGGGGAGTTAATCGAAATCGAATCGGTCTGGAAAAATTAATCGTTAGATTAATCGATGCATCGAAAAAATAATCGCTAGATTAATCATTTAAAAAATAATCGTTTATCCCAGCCCTAATAAATATATATATATATATATATATATATATATATGCATGCATGCATGCATGCATGCATGAATGCATTCATACATACATACATACATACATTATAATTATTATTATTTTTTTTAGAAATTGTACCTTTTGTAGATTTAAGAAAAGTTGGAGGTTTGATTTTAGGACATCAAGTTAAACTAAATGAAAATGAAAAATTTTAATTTTACCTTTTTTTTTCAATATTTATTTCAGTTAATGTTTTTTATTTACATTTCTTTAATTTTTTACATTTTCTACATACTTTATTTGAGTTTTTAGGACTTCAAGTTCAACTAAATGAAAATAAAAAAATCCTCTTTTCAATATTTAATTTAATTTGTTAATATGATTTTATTTCAAGTAAGACATTTTTAAATGGGTTAAGATATCTGTAACAGTCTTGGTTTAACTCACTGAGATGCATTTGCATCAGTTATCCTAAATTTAGGAGGTTATTTATAAGTTTCAAGAAGATTCTTAAAAAATCGCCAAAAAAATATATATATATTATTATTATTCATTGGGGCAACATGAAACTGTGTTTGCAATGCTTTAAACTCTTGCTGCAAAGAAATGGCGATATTGAGGACTGGGAAATATCAATGTGCAAAGAGTTACAATAATCAAGACGAGATGTTACAAAGCAGGGCTGTGCGATTAATCGAAATCATAAAATCACGATTTGAGAACTGAACTGACTGGGCATATGCCTACGTAACTCCTGGTTCACGCACTGTCTGTGATGCGTCTTTTTTTCGAGCCCTTGTTAACGGATCAGAGCATTGACACTTCACGCGGTAAAAGGCTAGAAAAAGAAACGTGCGAAAAGAATATCTAGCACATTAGCATAGAGAGAGTTGTGAGTGCACAGGATGCAGTTTGAGTGAGAGGAAACACGTTTTAAGTGCTCACACTCTCTCCGGGCGAGAGCACTTGTATTTTGTGACGGAGCAAAGGAAATCTGCGTGCCAGCAGAGAGATTCGCGCTCGCGCATTATTTTAATGTGCTTTCATGTTGCAATGACGTACTCTCGCTGCTGCTTCTGCAACGCTTACACGTACTGTATACACGTGTGAACCTGTAAAATGTATAACAAATCTTTTTCGACACCTGAGGCACGCTATAATGAGCTATATGACCACTACAAAGCAAAAAAGAAAAAAAAGTCCCTGGACACAGGATTTATTTATTTATATTTTTTTGCCGTATGTCGAGACATTTTGTCAAACCTTTACTTCGTCTGTTCTAGAGACATTTTAACACTTTTTAATAAAGCTCTCATTGGTTTTCTTTTTTTATGTTTCAAATGAATGCATTTATGACTGTAAAGCATGTCTGTGTTTGTCAAAATCGTGATTAAAATCGAAATCGCAAAATTGATTATTGCAAAGGTATGGATCACTGTTTAAAGGGTTTTCCTAGATAGAAAGGGCTTACTGGGAAGATAAAGTTGGTAAAAAAAACTTGATTACAGCTGATATCTGCTTATCAAACTTTAAACTAGAATGCCTAAGTTTAATGCACACTGTATAATACGGAGTTAGGAAGCCAAGATCAAAATAAAAAGCATTTTCCTTAGGATCATTTCTGGAAGATAATTTCTGATTTCTTTTCATTCAGGTTTAAGAAAGGTTTGAAAGCCATAACTTAAGGGAAGATAAAGCTGGTTATCGTCAGCGTGTAGATGAAAGAGACGCCATATATAAAAAAAAAATAAAAATAGAAGCCAAGAGGAGCAAATACTATTAAAACAACAACGGGCCTAGGATTGAACCTTGCAGAACACCACAACCAAGAAGAATGTGGGAAGAAGAGTAATGCCCTAATCGAACAGTAAAACACCTGTTTGACAAATAAGAGCACAACCACTGTAAAACCATACCACAAAGTCCTACACAAGACTCCAGGTGTGACAGAAGAATGTTCGCACTTAGGTCTAAGAGGACAAAAGCCATGGGTTTCCCTGTCATGAGAAATGTAATTTAAGACTCTTAACCGGGCCAATTCAGCCAGTTGGGCCATTACAACTTAACATGTTCATGGTTTTATTGTGCATGGTTGATTAGTGAATGTATGGAGAACATTGCTTTTTTTGTTTTGTTTAGTGTTCTTTAATGTGTGTCTGTCTCTCTCTCAGACTCTGATATGCCGGATCATGACCTGGAGCCTCCTCGCTTTGCTCAGCTGGCTCTAGAGCGTGTGTTGCAGGACTGGAACGCGCTGAAGTCCATGATAATGTTTGGCTATCAAGAAAACAAAGACCCGTGAGTAGAACATTGAACACTGGCAAATTTCATATTCAACTTTCAAGACATTTTATCGGTCATAACGTGTCGTATTGTTTTATTGGGGAAGTCGTGGCCTAATGGTTAGAGAGTCGGACTTGCAATCGAAGGGTTGTGAGTTCGAGTCTCGGGCCGGCAGGAATTGTGGGTGGGGGAGTGCATGTACAGTTCTCTCTCCACCTGCAATACCATGACTTAGGTGCCTCCCTGGGCGCCGCAGCATAAATGGCTGCCCACTGCTCCGTGTGTGTGTTCACAGTGTGTTAGTGTGTTCACTGCTCTGTGTGTGTGTGCACTTCGGATGGGTTAAATGCAGAGCACGAATTCTGAGTATGGGTCACCATACTTGGCTGAATGTCACGTCACTTTTTTTCAGACTAAGTGCCAGCAGCAGAATCGCTCACCTTTTGCCAGAGGAGCAGATGTACCTGAACCAGCAGAGCGGCACCATCAGGCTGGACTGTTTCACACATTGCCTCATCGTCAAATGTGCACCAGACATCACTGTGAGTCAAAGAAACTGGAGTTGTGCTTTTACATAAATGAATATTTCATTATTTTCAGGGTTCCCACTCTGAGCCAAATGTCAAATTCCCTGACTTTCACTGACTAAAAAGCTGAATTTCAATGACCTGTTATTAACAAAAAAAACAGGCTGCTGTTGTGCTTAGCACAGAGTAGAAAAAAACAGCCAAAGACAGCATTTCACACCTATCCATTTGCAAACTTTATTTACTTTTTCAAGTTAAACGCATATAAACACTACTTTTTTTCTTTTTATTGCTTTTACCTATTAAATGCACTTTGATATTTTTCTGTACTATTTCTACAGAAATTAATTTATGGTGTTTATGCTTTCAGGGGGGTTAAACACTCCCAAGGATTTTTTCTGTTTGACATTAAGTTCACCATTCATTCGTTTAGCTTTTGCTTTTCTGTCATCTACTTTTAACACTCTGTTTTGAAGTGATCATTTTGTAGCCAAATCTCTTTAAATTAACATTTATGTGGTGTGTTTGCCTTAGATAACTGGTACAGCCTGGTGACTCCATTTGACTTGAGAGATCGCCAGTTGATAATGCAGGAAGGGATAAAAGGGTGCTGAAAAATAGCAGGCTATGTTTGTTTATATCTACATGATTTTTTCAGTGTAATAGCAGTAGTTTTGCCAACTGTCTCCTCTTGTTCTTGTTGATCTCCAGTTTATTGACACTCTGTTGGGGACCTTGGTGAAGGAGCTGCAGAATAAATACACTCCAGGCCGCAGGGAGGAGGCCATCGTCGTCACACGCAGGTTCCTGCGCTCTGTGGCCCGAGTGTTTGTCATTCTCAGTGTGGAGATGGCATCTTCCAAGAAGAAAAAGTATGTGCTGTCATACTTATGAGAATAGAAAAGGGTGACCATTCATTCCATTTTTTTTTTTCTTGGAGCCATATTGAAATTCCAACATCTCAGGAACCAAACCAGATAGGGCCTTAAAAATGAAGATACCAAAATGAAAGTTTAAATGAAAGCATGCAATCTTTGGAGGAAAAACTTGAAAAGTGCGTTTTCCCCATTTTTGAATGGTCACCATTTGCACATAACAGATTTTACTAACAGACCTGCTAATTTCTGTGTAAAAATGACATTATGATGCTGGCATCTTTCTAAACAAATTTTTACTCCCTTATAATTTGGCTCTGAATCTCTGGTGAAAATTGCCATTTTGACCACCATCTACAAAACAGTGGATTACTCATCCATCCATATATCTAATATTTTGACTTTCATCACTATACATGTCTGTTTGTCTTAAGAAAACATATCAGCAAAATCAAAAATTTGAGATTGGTTGATTTGACATGGAAATGACCTTTATGCAAAACACGCTAATATGGTTGTCTTTCATGTTTAATGTTAATAGATAAAATAAATATCAATCACATTGCTCATGCTCACGATCTCTCGCTTTTGTTTTTCCTTCAGTAACTTCATCCCGCAGCCCATCGGGAAGTGCAGGCGTGTTTTCCAGGCTCTGTTGCCGTACGCAGTGGAGGAGCTCTGCAATGTGGCTGAGTCTCTGATCGTGCCGGTGCGGATGGGCATCGCTCGCCCTACAGCGCCCTTCACTCTGGCCAGCACCAGCATCGACGCCGTACAGGGCAGCGAGGAGCTCTTCTCTGTGGAGCCGCTGCCGCCAAGACCCTCTCCAGATCAGTCCAGCAGGTGAGTCGACCGAAAATATACCTGTAGCATGTAGGTTTCCTCTGGTACGTCTGCTACAATCACAAGGTTTAATTTCAAAGCTTCAAAGCAAATTAACTCAATTTTGTGTGTGGTCACATTGGTGCGATTTATGAACACTACATTTGCCATTTGTCATATGCAACAGAAATGGCAAAGTAAAAGATCGCTTCTTAAACCAAAGAAGGTGAACATGTTGGTATTAGGGGTGTGCACGGATAGTCGAACATTCGAATATTCGTTCTTCTCTAATTATTCGATAAATAAAAATGATATTTGAATTTAGAATTTAAAAAAAAGTTCTCAATTAAACCGAATTTGGTCACTTTCTGTGATTCTCCACGGCATATTTGAAGATGTATGCAAGCAAAAAATAATTAATGAATGAATAAGGGGCCGTTCACATATCGCGCCTAAAAACGCATGGAAAAAGCTAGGCACGCCGCTTTCTCAGTCTTTCCAAAGCGCTCAGGCAGAAGCGCCCCTGAGGCGTCTGCCGTTGCTAAGCAACAATGACGCGCTCTCTCCATGAAGATGCAGAAATTTCAGCAAAGGATAAATGGATTTGCAGCCCAAAAAATCGCTTTCAGTAGCTCTGCTACTAAATTTATTTCAAAATGGCAATCCATATACAGCTATGATCAGCTGTTCCTTCATCTTGGCTGAACGTTGTTAAGGGAAAGGATGAAGCTGATTGGTTAGTTCTTGTCACATGACCCGCGGTTTGCTTGCGGCTCTCTGAAAAGTTGAGATGTTTTTAACTCGATGCGGTGCGGACGCGCTTGGAAAAAACGGGCACGTCGCACCGCGTGCGTATCGCGACCGCATCGCTTCCATTATGAGCGCGCAGGCATACCGCGCGCCTACTTTGGTAATAACGAACTTGAGACGCGATATGTGAACGGCCTCTGAGAACTGCGGTCTTCCTACTTCAAATATGCCGTGGAGAATCACAGAAAGTGACCGAATTCAAGAACATTGTTGCGGCATCTCTCAAGCAACGAATAAACACCGCTAACTTGGAGAATGCAGTGAAAACTCCTCTTCTCGCGTCTGCCCTAGACCCTCGGCACAAACATCTCCGGTTACTTGATGTAAACATGAGAGAAGTGAGTCCCGCCAACGTCTGTGCCGTCAGAGTGCGTTTTCTCCGCGGCCGGCCTTATTGTTAACAGACTAAGGAGCCGACTTTCCCCTGATCATGTTTACATGCCTGTGTTTCTTAACAAGAACATGTAAAACAATTGAAAAAAAAAAGCAAAAAAGATTTGCTGACAGTTTCAAAGTTAAGTGTAGGCTACGTTCTACAATAGCCTAATTGCTGCAGGCTGCTTTACGTTTTTTCTTTAACTTTTTCTTTTTTCTTTGTTAATTTTTTTTTTTTTTTTTTTGCTTAATCTGTACTTTTGTTTGTTTGCACGCATTGTTAAAGGTTTTCAGCTACAAAACACGATGTGTGATGTTAAAGCTTATTGTGTGTAAGCTTGTTCAAAATGACGGAAACAATAAATGTTGCTGAAAAATAACGTCGGTCTCATTAAACTTAATTTAAATAAACGAATATTCGAATATTCGTTTTTTGTGAGCTCAAATATTCGAATGTGATATTTGCGGAAAACGCCCATCCCTAGTTGGTATTCTGTTGTAAAAAAAATGCATGCAAGCACAGTTTTCAATTGCAAGCACACAAGCAAGTTTTCAATTCCATTCGAAAAGCTTTTTATCTTTGCTGTTTTTCTCTTGTTTCGCCATGGAGGCTCTTTTATTATTATTTTTTTTTTTATTCCTTTGTGTTTGCTGAATGTTCTGTAATTTTTTAGGCTGTATAAAATACAGCATGTGGTTTATGCCATGACTCATTTGATTAATTTTTGTATATAAACCTTTTGTAAGATTTTCCATTGTATCTTTCCATTTTATTGTTGTTGTGCTTTTTAATTAAGCATAACAATGAATCCATCTTTTGTTTTAGTCTTGAAAAGTGAAAGGTGTGTAGATGTAAGCAAAACAGACAATTATCTTTTCTTGTAAAGCGTGACCAGATCTCGAAATCGAAAACATCCAAAGCCCAGCTTATAACACAGCAAAAGAGGAATAATAGTACTGATGAAAAAGAACGGGTTTAATGTTAACCACTTTCATTTCCATATAACCGTAAACTATGATAGAAGTTAATCAGCATGCATTAAAAAAAAAAAAAAAAAAAGATTGCGACCAAATCACGTGTTTGTGTGACCAACTGAGAAAGTTAATCGCAAAATAGCGAAATATGCCCTGCAATAGATTTGTAACTAAATTAAAATAATTATAACCACAATCAGAAATTTTAAGAGCAGAATCTTCTTCATGGTTTCTTTTCTCTTTTTAACCAGTAAATTTACATGATGTTTTCAGTCATTTGTGCTTTCCTGGATAAAAATGTCAGATCAAAAAATAAATAAATACTGGACTCTTATTTTACCCGATTTAAAATATTTTAGGGCTCAGCTCACTGAAGCTATTTCCGAGCACTCAGTTGTCATTAATGCAGGTATTGTCTGCTGTCTTATGCCTCTCAGCTCCAGTCAGTCAGCCTCTTCTTACATCATCAGAAACCCTCAGCCCCGCCGCAGCAGTCAGTCCCAAACGGCCCGAGGCCGCGACGAGGAGCAGGATGATATCGTTTCTGCTGACGTAGAAGAGGTGCGATGCTATATTGTTAGTTCTATCACTTGTGTGTTTCGCCTGAAGCTCTTTGTCTAAATGCTCCTGGATGTTCACCTGTTCAGGTGGAGGTGGTGGAGGGTGTTGCAGGTGAGGAGGATCATCATGATGACCAGGAGGAGCAGGGCGAGGAGAACGCAGAGGTCGAAGGGCAGCATGATGAGCACGATGAAGATGGTAAACACAAGATTACAGAGACTATACGCTTTACAGGACTTGCCAATGAGAGACAGAAATTTGTTTCATCTCATATTTATGTTCTTAGAATACATGTAATCAATATTTATCTGGAAAACCTAAAGGTCTTACAAAGAAATAGCTTGGTTTCATTTGAAGAAAATGTGACGAGAATAGTAAGACCTTTTTTAATAGTTAAACGTAGTCCTCCTCATAAATACATAAATAAATAAATTATTAAAAAAAGGAATATCATGCAACCCAAGATATTGTCAATTAATTTGTGATGTTCAAGTTCTGTTTTGCAGCATCTTATTTCACCAAAAATAAAAATGTTTTGTGAATTGTTTTATTTTAATTAGTAATTTAAAAGGTTGATTAATTTGTTTAATTTTTATTAATGTTTAATTAGACAATTATCAATGATACAATTGTGGTAAGTAATACAACACAGAATCCCAAAAATAAAAAATAAAATGAAAAAAAGGAATTTGTTGGTGAAAAAATGGTTTGATTTCATTGGGCCCTAAATTATTAGCCTACAGTGTTGATTTCACTTGTAAACAGACAACTTATATTTACATTCATTCTTTGTATCTAACCAACATGAGAGATGTATTTCCTTCCCGTTAATGGTATGAAATGAATATCGCGATAAATATCGATATCGAATAATATGGTAAAAAAAAATACTGTGGTAATATTTTTGCCCATATTGCATTTCCTTCTGCACTATTCAGAATTTTCGGTATTACCATAAAAACACAAATGTGTTAGAAACACTGTTGCTCATTGTCCTTTTGTCTAGAAGCCAACCGTTTCTTCTATAAATAATTCTGAGGTCACAAATAATTGCTAATCTGTTTCTCACAGGGAGTGACATGGAGCTGGATCTGTTGGCTGCTGCTGAGACTGAGAGTGACAGCGAGAGTAATCACAGCAATCAGGATAATGCCAGCGGCCGCAGGAGCGTTGTGACCGCAGCCACCGCTGGATCTGAAGCAGGTGCATCACTTCATCAGAGTTACAGAAATTACTGGAATTGTGCTGCTCCCTCCTGTTTTGTTTTGCTCTCCACATGACCTGCTGAGCATACAGGAAGCTATAAATGCATTATGTTTTGAATTTGTTCCTGTGGCAATTGTAGAATTATATTTTTGGGTCAAACAGTCTATTTTGTATTTTTTTTTATTCTAGCAAATTGGGTGCATTTTGTTTATCTAATATTGGCAGAAATTACAGACTAACCAGTCTATACTAGTCTAACTAGTGTGTCTAAGTTTGACCCTGGAGCACAAAAGCAGTCATAAGTTGCACAGGTGTATTTGTAGCAATAGCCAACAATACATTCTTCTCTTTATTTATAAATCATTGTATCGATCGTTTTCTCTTTTATTCCAAAAATCGTTAGGATATTAAGTAAAGATCATGTTCAATAAAGATATTTTGTTACATTCCTACTGTAAATATACCTAAACTTAATTTTTGTTTAGTAATATGCATTTTCTCTATTTAGATTTTTTTTTTTTGCACTCAGATTCCAGATTTTCAAATAGTTGTCTCCAATTATTACAAACCATACATCAATAGAAATATTATTTATTCATATTTTCAAATTCACAAACTTCACAAAATCGACCCTTATGATTGGTTTTGTGGTCCACAAATCTGGATTTTTTTTTTTTTTACTTTTGATTAATTTACTCAATATATTTTTCATTTTATTAAAAAAAAAAACAAAGAGGGACAAAAATGTTTCATTCCTATACCTGGAGTGTCATCAAATAAATTAGCAAAAAATGTATTTTCAAATATTTTTGTGACTCCTCCCATTTGCAATAGGTCAAACAAACAGGTAGCCCCGCCCAAAACTCACACCATTGGCTGAGCACATGTCACTCAAACCAACTCTGTTGTAATTGTTTGATGCCACTATGGTGCAGAAAAACAAACTCTTCACCTTTAAACCTTCCACTCTGTTTTTTCCTGAAGGTGCCAGCAGCGTTCCTGCTTTCTTCTCAGAGGACGACTCCCAGTCGAATGACTCCAGTGACTCGGACAGCAGCAGCAGTCAGAGTGATGATGTGGATCAGGAGACTTTCCTGTTGGACGAGCCTCTAGAGAGAACCACGGGCTCAGCGCATGCTAACAGTGCGGCCCAGGCGCCGCGGTCCATGCAGTGGGCCGTACGCACGACACCCAGCCAGCGTTCCTCCGGTGGCGCCCCGTCCAGCTCATCCACACCTGCTGGTCAGTATCTCACTCCACCTGTCCACAACAAATAATCAAAACAAGTCACTCCCGACTATGTCACATCTAGGGCTGGGTATTGATTCAGATGTCCCGATTCGATTTAGATTTGCAAGCTCTCGATTTGATTCTCAATTATTTTATTACATTCAGTGAATAAAGTTTTAATACAAATCCTATTGATATTTCTCAGTTTACAAATGGTGAATTAATAAAAATAAATTATTTTTGCCCAGCCCTAGTCACACCAACTCAAAATTGCATTGTTGAAAGAAACTAAATAAAACACAGATAAGTCTTATTAGTGTACATGTCAAAGTTTTAAGATTGCATTCAGAAATGATGTAAAGTTCCAGGAAATAAAATCATATATATAATGTTCACAAACATTATAAACACTATGACCATGCATTTTAGTTGCCGTCACTCCACAACAAAACATTTACATGATATACAACAAAAAAAAAGTTCATATAAAATAAACATAAATTATAGTGGCATTTGATATAAACATTATTCATTATAAACACCAAACCTAAATTAATTAATTTAAAATAAAAATTATCATCTTTTATTTATTTGTGCATAAAATTTGATTTGATTTGATTTAAAAATTTAGCTTTTTTCTACTTGAAAAGATACATGGCCATCTTCCAAACTTACAAATACAAACTTATGCACCATAATTTACAACATTTTTTCAGTTGATAAAAACAACTAATGGAAAATATGAGAAGTCATTTATTAATAGTGGCATTAATTGTGCCGTCTCCCTCCAGCGAGCTCCACAGGCCTCATCTACATCGATCCTTCAAACCTGCGCCGCAGCAGTGCCATCAGCACCAGTGCAGCAGCCGCAGCAGCAGCCCTTGAGGCCAGTAACTCCAGCAGCTACCTGACCTCCGCCAGCAGCCTGGCTCGAGCCTACAGCATCGTCATCCGCCAGATCTCTGACCTCATGAGCCTCATCCCCAAATACAACCACCTGGTCTACACGCAGTACCCCGCTGCCGTCAAACTCACCTATCAGGACGCCGTCAGTCTGCAGGTCAGAATTGAGAATTATACCATGGTCTGTCTGAATACTCGTTTCTGATTGGCTAAAACCGTTTAATGCACAGGTAGCTCCAAGTCAGTTGAATCACCGTTCCTTATTAATGCACTGCTTAGATTAATGCAGACACACACACAGAGAGAGTCTGAAACCTCTGTTTTCCTTTTTGCAGAACTTCGTAGAGGATAAGTTGATCCCCACCTGGAACTGGATGGTGTCCATCATGGATTCGACTGAAGCGCAGCTGCGTTACGGCTCTGCTCTGTCCTCAGCCGGGGATCCTGGACACCCGAGTCACCCGCTGCACGCTTCACAGCACACCGGCCGCAGGGAGCGCATGACGCCGCGAGAGGAGGCCAGTCTCCGCACCCTTGAAGGACGCAGGTAAGTTAAAATTTGATGAAAAATCCGCCCTCCGTTTTCTCATTTCTGTGATTCCCTCAACAAAAACCCAATAGGATGACAACCTCTGTAGTGCTATTTAGCAACTTGTTCACACCAGCAGACATAAAAATAATAATAATTTGAGCTTTATTTTTTTTATTTTTTTTACTTTTTCTAGTTTTTTTGTCGTCTTTGGTTTCATTTGTATTTTAGTTGTTTAGTCTATTTTATTTAATTTAGTTTACATTTTTTGGTTATTTTAAGTTAGTTTTTTTAAATACTGATAGTTTTTTTATTTTTATTAATTTTTTTGTCTTATTTGGTTTCATTTTTGTTTTATTTTAGTTTATATATATATATATATGTATGTATATATGTATATATAGATATAGATTATTTGGCTTTAACTTCAATTAGGATTTTTATTTTCCTGTGAAGTATTTTGTTGTAGAATAAAATGTGAAATATCATAAGATTGTGTTCTCCACAGATCTTATTTCAGTCTTTCAACCAAAAAACCCATTCAATAAAAAACAGTGACTTTGGGATGATTTAAAGGTGCCATCTGTCATGTCTGGCAAGAAAATCAAGTCATACTCCACATTCCATACCAGATGGGGGCAGTATGCCTCAATAAAGTGAATTGGTCTACTCTAGAGTAACAAACGAGAAACGGCATAGTCTCTATGCTCCGCCCCTACCTTCACAACAACCCTACAGCCATAGCTGAAGCCTAAGAGGACGTTTTGCCTCCAGAGGAACGTTGGGTGATGTCAAGTGATTTTGAAACATGACATCTTCAAGCTACTCCCCTTCACCTTTACCAGTGAATATGTTCCTATTCGTTTTGTTCATATTACATTTTGAGTTGTATATACACATTATTTGAATTAAATTCTGAAACCGCATTCTGTCAACATCATTGTTGACCAAGCTAGCGCCAACCAACGTAACCAGAGCTGCCAACTCTCAAGCATTCACCGTGAGACACACGCAATTGACTCTTTTCACACGCTTTCCACCACACATCAATTTTCTCACGTACAGAAAAACCACGAAGCAAAGAGGACACGGAGACCAACAGACTAGACAGAGCAGGTTAGTTATGATATAAAAAAATGGGTAGGTTATAGCTAGCTATCAAACGCAGCTACGGTTAGCCATCGCTAACATTAGCACGTTTATCGAACAGCCTTCGATACATTCCTATGTTATAACTTCCCGAAATAAATGCACAAACATATAAAACAAACTTGTAGCGAAATACTAACAGCAACTAACTTACCAATCCAAAAGAAATGTTGCAAGTTCGGTGTCGAACCTCATTTCTTTCAGGTCCATCAGTTGTCTCCAGCGATTGAAAGCAGTGCCGATGTTTACTCTGGCTCGGCTCCTTTTCTTATCGGATTTGATTTGTGATTCCGATCGCGGTTGTTTCCCTGTAGCGGGTGGTGGTCTTTTGCCAAGGGCTTAAGTCATCCTTCCGCTCTCTTCCCTGAACTGAAATGAAGTAGTGGGCTGTACTTTCCACACGATTGACATCAGGTTCAAGTACGCCCGCCTCCCATGGCCGAAACTGGTATTACGACACCTGTCGGGCCGGGGCTAGTAATGCTAATGCTAATTAAGATTGATATCTCTGCAGCACTATAACTTGACATTTTTTTAATGACATCATCGCCCTTATTTCTTCTCATTCTTTTGATGCGTGTAGGTCATTTTTTGGATATTTTTACCTCAATTTTTGCACATGGCACCTTTAACTGGAAGCGCTAAGAAGCGAACTCCTTTACGGGTTTTGGTCTACAAAAACATACAATTCCTGCAGCACTTGATTATAAATGAATTTTGTTCTCTGTGTTCCAGACGCGCTGCAACACTTCTGACGGCTCGTCAGGGGATGATGTCGGCTCGAGGAGACTTCCTGAACTACGCTCTGTCTCTGATGCGTTCCCATAATGACGAGCATTCAGACGTTCTTCCTGTGCTGGATGTGTGTTCGCTCAAACACGTGGCGTACGTCTTCCAGGCCCTCATCTACTGGATTAAAGCCATGAATCTGCAGACGACCCTCGACACCACTCAGATTGACAGGAAGAGGTAAACTACTAAAATCATGTTCTTAAGTGCTAATATGTGCAGTTACTTTTAGTGTGGATAATTAATGTCTTAAAGAAATGTTTTAGCCTTTTTTGTTGATATTTGACAGGGATATTTTATGTATAATATTTAATTTATTACTAGATTTAAATACTTTGAATTCGCTTTTATTTTAAGAATTTCCTTTTTTAGTCATTTTAGTAGTTTTTTTAATTTAATATTGGTTCTAATTTAATGAAATTATTTGTTAACAATTGAGAAAAAATATATTTGAGATATAATTTTTTTAATTTTTTTTTACTGGTTTAAGAGTAAACTGGTTTACAATAGTCGGCTTGTTTTATTTATATTATAATTATTTTTTATTTATATTTTTTATTTAAAACTCATTTTATTGTTGTCTTTTATTTTTGCTTTTTTTATATTGCAGGGTTACTATAAGTTATAAAACAAACAAAAAAATTCATTACTTAAAACATACATTAAAAAAAATTTTCAGCTAGTTTCAGAGGCCGCATTTCACTTTTAAATTTAGTTTAACTTGACGTAATACAATAAAATAAAGCTAAAATAATAACTATAGACATAAAAGAAGACTAATACTAAAAATGACAACAAAGACTAGATCAAATTTAAATGGGATTCCATAATATAAAAATACAAACTGATTCAAAAACAATAAAAACTGAATATTTCAGTGATACTTGAATAGCACTTATTGCCCAGAGCTGTCTATCTCTGTTTTGATTTCTAAATACTTTTTTCATCCTATTTCAGAAATCGTGAGCTGCTGGAGCTGGGTCTGGACAATGAGGACTCTGAGCACGAGAACGACGAGGACACCAATCAGAGTGAGTATTTGTATTTTTGTTGTTGTAGTTGTTTCAGTTCACACTCTGCACGCTCCTCACAAGCTGAAGTGAAACTCGCAGGTTCAGATGATTGCTCTGTTACTCCACAGGCTCCACCCTGCAGGACAAGGATGAGGAGTCGCTCCCTGCTGAGACCGGACAGCACCATCCATTTTTCCGCCGCTCGGACTCCATGACCTTCCTGGGATGTATCCCTCCCAATCCTTTCGAAGTGCCCCTCGCCGAGGCCATTCCTCTGGCTGACCAGCCACATCTCCTGCAGGTCAGAGATGCCCTTTCCTCTATTAGAGGTTATTCCAGAGGGTTGTATCTCTTTAACACTTCTGTTTTTCTTCATCTCACAGCCCAATGCCAGAAAAGAGGACTTGTTTGGACGGCCAAGTCAGGGTCTGTATTCGTCTTCGTACATGGCCAGTAAAGGCCTCACGGATCTGAGTGTGGACATGAATTGCTTGCAGGTTAACATGGGTCTCACATTTTTGCTGGTGCCTTTCCCATTTTTACAAAGTGATTTGAAGTAAATGTAAAAAAAATTGTCAGACAGATTATCCTCTTAAGTGGCATGTCAAGCTAATGTAGTTTTTTTTAAAATTTGATTTCAGTTTTTAAGTATTTATTCAAATAAATATTATGTATTCATTTTGTCAGAAAAATAATCCTTTTAAGATAAATTTAGCTGAATTCACATTTAGAAAAAGCTATTTTTATTTTTTATATTCTATACTTTAATATAATCCGTTTTTATATTTGTTTAACTTTTTTTTGTAATTTTTTTTGCATTAATTTTAATCCGGTTTATACGACGGCATTTTTGTGCCACTGTAAAAAAAAAAAAAAAAAGAATCTAAGATTACGAGAATAAAGTCGAAATGTTTTTGCGAATTAAGTCGAAGTTACAGGCCACCAAAATTGATTTGAATATTGTTGCGTCCGAGCGGCAGCAGCATCTTACTGGGATGAGGAAGAGTCCGTTTTAAGGACTCGCGAAAACAGCTTAATATCATGAATATGGTATTTATTAACAGACTGAACAGGAAAAACTTTTTATCTTAACATCAGCTCACACACCCAATCGACATTCCTTCAGGGGGCACTGTAGCTTTCTTATTTAATACGCTACAGCTGTATGTGGGACTATTAGCAAAAATCATGTCATACTCGTGGGGACAGCTATGCTTGGAAATAATATTTCATATCGACTTTATTTTCAAAACATTGAAACTTTATTCTCTAAACATTTAGACTATTCTCGTAATATTTCGACTTTATTCTCGAAAAATTTAGATTTTATTCTCCAAACATTTAGACTTTATTCTTGTAATATTTTGACTTTATTCTCGCAACATTTCGACTTTATTCTCGTAACATTTCGACTTTATTCTCGTAAACATTGCGACTTTATTCTCGTAAAAATTGTGACTTTATTCTCGTAATATTTTGACTATTCTTTAAACATTTTGACTTTATTCTCGAAACATTTCGACTTTATTCTCGTAACATTTTGACTATTCTTTAAACATTTTGACTTTATTCTCGCAAACATTTCGACTTTATTCTCGTAACATTTCGACTTTATTCTCGTAAACATTGCGACTTTATTCTCGTAAACATTGCGACTTTATTCTCGTAAAAATTGTGACTTTATTCTCGTAATATTTTGACTATTCTTTAAACATCTTGACTTTATTCTCGAAACATTTCGACTTTATTCTCGTAATATTTTGACTATTCTTTAAACATTTTGACTTTATTCTCGAAACCTTTCGACTTTATTCTCGCAAACATTTTTACTTTATTCTCGTAATATTTTGACTATTCTCAAAACATTTCGACTTTATTCTCGAAACATTTCGACTTTAATCTCGTAATCTTATATATTTTTTTACATTTTTAATTTAATTTATCTTATTCATTTATCACCTTTCATATGCTTTTTTTTAATCTGTCGTCTTTTTATTCTTTTTTTAATTTAGTTTAGTTTATTTCTCTTTAATGTATCTATTTTTATTTTTAAATTAGTTATTTTTATTATTTTATTTTAAATAAAGTTTTATATAAAATTAGGTTCTCAGTGCGGTCCAAAATGCTTCTCTGAGCAATTCTCAACAGCAATAAAACAATATTTTTTACAATATTTTACTACGGATAATTCTCATCCCAGATTCTACCCACAAAGATGTCGTATTCGGCGAACATGAAGAACGTGATGAGGATGGAGTCTCGTCAGAGGGTTGGTGAGGGGCAGACGGCTGCAGAGCAGGTCATGGATGCGTCTAAACCCGGCCCTTCGCCTCATGATCTGGCGGCTCAGTTAAAGAGCAGCCTGCTCGCTGAGATCGGTTTGACCGAGAGCGACGGCCCGCCGCTTCCCACGTTCATGTGAGTTAACACACTCACAGATTCAATAAAACAGCTGCGAATGACTTCTTTAGTGACTCATCTCGTCGGTCTCCTCCAGTCCTCACTGTAGCTTTATGGGGATGGTGATCTCTCACGACATGCTGCTGGGCCGCTGGCGGCTTTCCCTGGAGCTGTTCGGACGGGTCTTCATGGAGGACGTCGGAGCAGAACCAGGATCTGTGAGTATAGCTCATTTTTGCAGTGTCTTGAGAGGAAGTACTTTATCTGCATTATATTCCCGGTGATAATAGATGATCTGTAGAGACCAGATCCCACCGTTCGGCATGCATGTTGTTCTCAGATTAGCCGTTCTCAGATCAGAGTGAAAGGTTATCATTTGCACGTTTCATCTCTCGCCAAAAAAACACATTAAAGCAATTTCAGACCATTCAAAAAGAGAAGTTGAATTGGACTCAACTATTTTGTCCCTAAAGTTAAATTCCCGTTTTGGAAAGTATTCTAGGACACCCAGTCTTAACAAAGATTAATCTGTATTAAACTTATGCATTATGCGTGGTGTTTTACACTTCTGCACCTGTTACGGACTTCATTTGTAACTTTATATTGTATTCATCTATACTAGTAACTGTTCTTGTTTTATTAATGACTTTGTTAGTTAAGCTAGTACTTTCTGCTGGGCATAGAAGTATGTAAAGTTGGCTTTTATTAACAAATGAAAAGCAAATTTTTTTGCTGATCTGAAAAATCCATGAGTCACAATATATGATCCGAATGGTGAGTTTTGTGATCCGTTGCACCACGAGTGCTAAACCTCTGTTTTGAACGCTGCAGATCCTGACTGAACTGGGTGGTTTCGAGGTGAAGGAGTCTAAGTTTCGGCGTGAGATGGAGAAGCTGAGGAACCTGCAGTCTCGTGATCTGGCTCTGGAGGTGGACCGGGACCGAGAGCAGCTCATCCAGCAGACCATGCGGCAGATCAACGCTCACTTCGGCCGTCGCTGCACCACGACACCAATGGCAGTGCACCGCGTCAAAGTGACCTTCAAGGATGAACCTGGAGAGGGCAGCGGAGTGGCACGGAGCTTTTACACGGCCATCGCACAGGCCTTCCTCTCCAACGACAAGCTGCCCAACCTGGACTGCGTACAGAGCGTTAGCAAGGGAATGCAGGCTAGCAGTATGTGACCATTTCCTTCTGTTTTTAGTCCTGTGATTTCAATTGATTTTATATTTTTTCATCTTCAGTAAATGTTTTACTAATTCTAATCCCTAAATAGTTATGTTTTTCCAGGATAATCATGATGCTCCTGTTGTCTGTGTGTGTGCAGATCTCATGCAGCGTTTGAGGAACAGAGACCGTGAGCGTGAGAGGAGGAGCGGAGGACTGAGAGCTGCATCCAGACGAGACCGTGACAGGTGGCTTTTTTAAACACCATTGTTCGAAATAATCATTTAATAATTATTTAAAATGTAAAAATCTGTCGTAATCTATAATCTATCTTATATATTGATATATCTGATGTATTTTCTGGCTACATAATCTTTTTTTTTTTATTATTATTTTTTAAAAACTATTTAATTATTTAAAATAAAGTAATCTTTATTGATATATTTATGTATTTTCTGGCTAAATAAATTTAAGCATTTTCATATATATATATATACACACACACACACACACACTGAAAAAAGTTATAAACGAAACACTTTTGTTTGTGCCCCCATTTGTCATGAGCTGATTTAAGACTTTGTCTATGTACACAAAAGGCCTATTTCTCTCAAATATTGTTCACAAATCTGTCTAAATCTGTGTTAGTGAGCACTTCTCCTTCACCGAGATAATCCATCCATATTATATATTTATATCATTTAAATAATTTAAAATAAAATAATCTTTCTTACTATATTCATGTATTTTCTGGCAATATCATTGTTTTAAAATGTTTTTTTTTAATTGCCATTTAGAATAATTTTTTTTTTTTTTTTTTTACTGTTTAACTATTTTTTTTTTTAAATTAAATATAGTTTTTTTTTGGCAAAATGTTTTTTTAGTAATTTTTTAAAAAGAAATATTAGTTTGGGGGTATTTTTAAAATATATACAATATGTATATATGAATATACATGTCCATATTTATTTATATATATATATATATATATATATTAGGGGTGTAACGATACGCGTATTCGTATTGAACCGTTCGGTACGAGGCTTTGGGTTCGGTACGCGGTGCGCATTATGGACCGAACGGTTCTTTGGACTAATTAATTATATTTGGAAAATAAAAAAAATTGTGAAATATAATGATATGCGTTCAACAAGGTAGCCCAATAACCCAAACGACGTAACAGGCAACGCCCCTGACACCCCCGAAGAAGGAAAAAACACCAACTTATATGTTTATGTTAGGCTACTCAGTCAGGCGCTCGCTCACTCAGTAATACACGCTGAAGGCTCGTTGCAAAATGGCCAAACAGACCAGAAATAGAAGATCCTCCAATTACCAACAGGTCTGGTGTTTGGGTGCACTTTGGATTCCCTGTAAGCTATAATGGTGATGGCAAGAGAGTGGTGGATAAAAAAAACAACGATATGTCGCATCTAGGGTACACCAGCGGGAATACAAAAAAAAAAAAAAACACCAGCGGGATTACTTGAAACATGTCAACTCATTTACACCGACATCACCTTAGTGTGTCAGTATCTGGGAAAAGACGGAAAAAAGGAGAAACATACACGCAACAAACTATCCCCGCAGCATTTAGACAGACATTTCCAACGGATTCAAACAGGGCAAAAGACATCACCACGGCGATTGGTAGGCTACATTTACGTTATAGCCGTGGATATGAAACCTTACTATTTACCATTGATTCTATCATCACCATTATAGCTTACAGGGAATCCAAAGTGCACCCAAACACCAGACCTGTTGGTTATTGGAGGATCCTCTATTTCTGGTCTGTTAAACGCATTAGCCATTTTGCAACGAGCCTTCAGCGCGTACTGAGTGAGCGAGCGCCTTACTCTGTAGTGGAAAACGTATGTTTTAAGAACATGCTTAATGTAATTGAGCCCCGTTACAATATTCCTTCACGAGCTCATTTCAGACAGACCGTAATTCCTGCTTTGTTCCAAAAAACATAAGCCCTATAGAGAACCAATTGAGTAAAAACACACATTTAATATAAAGAGTTATAGAGTTCCATATAAAAAGTTACATCTTTATATTTGTTCATAACTAATATAACATTTTCATATTTTTTTTTATAAGGAGCTGTTTTTGTTTTATACAGTATGCTGCTAAGAAAACATTGAACAATGATGGAGCTATTCTTTACCCATCTTCTATGTAAAAAAAACAAAAAAAACATACTTTGTTAGTTTTAATAAATAAAACATTTTTTAAAAATCAAGGAAATTTATCTGCCAATTTTTTCTTTTTGCTGTATCTAAAACGTACCGAACCGAACCGTGACACCAGTGTATTGTATCGAACCGAACCGTGAATTTTGTGAACCGTTACACCCCTAATATATATATATATGTATATATGTATGTATATATGTATGTGTGTGTGTATAATATTTATTTTATTTACAATTATTGATTTATTTACTTATTGATTTCTTGCAGGGACTCGAGGAGACAGCTGTCGATCGACACACGGCCGTTCAGACCTGCATCGGAAGGAAACCCGATTGATGAATCAGAGCCGCTGCCGGCTCACAGACAAGCTCTAGGAGAGAGACTTTACCCTCGAGTGCATGCCATGCAGCCGGTAGACCAGCGCAGCCATCAGCGTTCACATCACAGGTACACATGTGGCTTTGACAAGCTGTTTAAGTGTGTAATGTGTGCTTTTCTCTACAGGCTTTTGCCAGTAAAATCACAGGCATGCTGCTGGAGCTCTCTCCCGCTCAGCTGCTGCTGCTCCTGGCCAGCGAGGACTCGCTCAGAGCCCGTGTGGAAGAAGCCATGGAGCTCCTCATCACTCACGGAAGGTCAATCATCTCGACACACCTTTCAGGAACACCTCACATACACAAATACAAAACCATTGCTATGATGAATATAGGAGCATCTAAATATAATAAAAAAGACATGCATTTAATTTACAATGTAAGTAATGGCATGAAGAATTACTTAAATAACTGCGTGCATAATTATGAAATTACTATTGTAGTATTCCATAATTATGTTCATGCATATCTACCATTTTAGTTCTTACCAGTCAGTGTATGTAGTATTGAGTAAAATGAAATATTAAATACTATAATAACTAATAAAATAAATTACAGAATTATCTAGGTAACCATGTAACTTATGTAATTATAGTAGTTAATTGTGTATTTTTAATAGTATAATATTTAATCATCATTATTGAATGTTATTAAATGTATTCTTTACATTATTAAAAATTGAAAAAAAAAAATACTTTTAATTAAATACTCTATATCATCTACATTGAACTATGTACATAATTTAGTTTTTTTTATTTATTATTATTATAGTATTTAATCATCATTATATGCATGCAACATTTAATTAACAAACCGTTTTAATTGTAATTAATATTACATACTTAATGCTATTAAAGATAAACTAATTAAATTATTGTTGTTGTTTAAAACATTAAATGTTAAGCATTTGATTTAATGGTGCACTGGATATTTGAGTGTCTTTAATGAGCTTCTCTCTCTTGCACAGGGAGAACGGCGCTGACAGTATCCTGGACCTCGGCCTCCTCGACACTCCTGAAAAAGCACAGGTATGTTTTGTCTAAAACCCTAAAGACTCTTGTCTGGTCCTTTGCATCAGGTTCAGTTCAGCATTGAACTCTCTTCTTATCACTTTGAGCTGTATTGGGTTTTTGGAGTTTAATCTGTGATCTGATTTTAATAGCAATTTCCATATATTCCAGCAGCAGGAGAACCGAAAGAGGCACGGATCGACCCGCAGTGTGGTTGACATGGAGCTGGACGACCCCGAGGATGGAGACGATAATGCTCCTCTGTTCTACCAACCCGGCAAGAGGGGCTTTTACTCGCCCCGTCCAGGCAAGAACACTGAGGCCAGGCTCAACTGCTTCCGAAACATCGGCAGGTACGAGAGACACGTTCACCCGAGCATCTGTGTGAGACTGAACCACTGAATGAACTTCCAACAATAACCCTGACTCTTCTGCCTCCAGGATACTTGGCTTGTGTCTGTTACAGAACGAACTTTGCCCCATCACCCTCAACAGACACGTCATCAAAGTGTTGCTCGGCAGGAAGGTGAATATCTAAATGTTAATAATTTTTTAATAGTGACAAAATCACTTTAGGCAAAAAAAAAAATTGTATTCGATTTTTTTTTTTTTTTTTTTCAGGATTCCATTTATTTTAATGGTTAAAGTTTAGGTAAAAGCATGTCTAATTAAATTCATGAAACTTTGAATAAACTGATAAATTATGTACGTTTCATGATTACGATTAATTTGACATGATTTTTTTATTACTCAAATTTAAAACGGAAAACAGAATTTGAAAATAAAAATAAAAAGAATTTTAGGAAAAATAAAACTGATATTGAATTGCATAACAAAAATGACCTTTTTAGAGCTCTGTGAAATCAATTTATTAGAAGATTTAACAAAATTAATGTTTTTATGGCCCTATGAATATTTTTTTCTAGATTCTGTTTAAATCTAGAAAAGAACTCATGAAACTTAAACTAAATTAAAAAAATGTTTTTGTTTTTTTTACTTTATTTATTTTTTACGCTGCCTTATGAAATCTGTTAATTGTTATTTTTTTAAGTCTCAATTTTTTTTTTTTTTACTTTTTCCATATTCCTGTTTATTCAAATAAGGTTTCATGATTTCATTTAATTGAAAAGGTAATTTTCGTTTAACAATTTATAAAGTTGAACAAAAATGTTTTAGGGCCATATGAAGATTTGTTGGAAAAAAAATATATGAAAACATATGAAAATGTTTTTTTTTTTTAATTTTCTGTATTGTTCTTAAATGGCATAAATGCAATAAAAACCCTATCTAAACAGCTGCATTTATAAAACTTTAACAATTGATGTCTCCTTTATGAATGTATAATTTAATTCTAATCTATTGTCCAAAAAAAAACAAATTTATTAAATGTAACTGTTTCTGGGTTTTTTTCCCTTCAAAATCTATATACTTGTACTGTAAGTTTCATCTGTATGACTGGATCCTGTGTTCTCCATCACAGAAATCATACTGAGGTTTGCCTTCTCACGTTCTCTTGTCTGCAGGTCAACTGGCACGACTTTGCGTTCTTCGACCCAGTGATGTACGAGAGTTTGCGGCAGCTGATTCGTCACTCTCAGACCGAGGAGGCGGAGGCCGTGTTTGCAGCGATGGACCTGGCCTTCGCCATCGACCTCTGCAAGGAGGAAGGATCTGGACAGGTAATTGCTGCAGCATCTTTGTGTTAGCATTAGAGCTCCGTCTGTGCACATGACTGAAGGTTTCCTGCTGCTTCTGCAGGTGGAGCTCCTCTCCGGCGGGGTCAACATGCCTGTGACGCCTCTGAACGTGTACGAGTACGTGAGGAGATACGCAGAGCACCGCATGCTGGTGGTGGCAGAACAGCCTCTGCATGTGAGTGCACTTCACACTTCAGAAGTTTGAACCTCTGCCAGATGCTTTTATCCAGTGTGACATCCATTGCATTCAAGCTAAACGGTTTTCAGTGCATGCACTCCCTGAGAACTGAAGCCAACTTTTACTGTTCGAGTGAGGATACAAGAACATGTGCTCTCATCTGTGCTATTGCTTCGTAAAGTTCTGTCAAAAATGAGGAGAAGCATGCAGATGTGTAAGTGCAAGGATGTTGTTTTGCAGGCCATGAGGAAGGGTCTTCTAGATGTGCTTCCTAAGAACGCTCTGGAAGACCTGACGGCTGAGGACTTCAGACTGCTGGTCAACGGCTGTGGAGAAGTCAACGTCCAGATGCTCATCAGTTTCACCTCTTTCAATGACGAGTCAGGTACATAGTTTTCTCTTGGTTCTCCAAGATGCATGGAACTGATACATCTTTGCCTTTATAAGAACTTGAATTCAGAATGATTTGAAAATGTGACAGTTTGGAATCTTCATTACATTTGTAACAATTATAACATTGTTTCTTTTTTGAAAGTTCCAATTAGTCAGTCAGTATTTTTTTTGTGAGACTTCAAGCATTTTCATCCTTTGTATTTTTAGGCACAATTCGGGCCAGGATAAATCTTTCACAATCTTTCATCAAATCTTGCAAGGTTTCTGCAGGACTTAGAAAATTAAGGTCTTAACTCATAATTCATTAAGGCTTGATATTCAATGTTGCATGCACTGCAAAAAAAATAAACATAACATAAACATTAAATCGAGATAGATTTACTTTAAATGCAAAATGAAGAAATTAAGTCTATCTTTCTGTGAAATTGCAAACGAATCCCCCAACATTTAGTTACTTGGAAAACCTGAAATAAAAGTAAAAAAAAAATCTGCTTGTTGCCAATGTCTTAATTTAGTTGAACTTGGAGTACCGAAAAAAAAACGGATATAAAAATGACAAGCACACAACAAAATTGCTAAGACTAATTAAAATTAAAAACCAGAATAGAAAAAAAATCAAATAAGAAACCTATAACAGTATCTCGGTGATAGTAAAATAAGTGTTCAACACATGAGCTGCAAACCGAGCTTTCGTTGCTAATCTTTAATGTGATATTCCAGTTTAATTTGCAACTTTTGGATGGAAGCATAACTGTTGAATATAAAGCACTTTGTTCATTATTACACATACATTATAAAATTATTCTTTGTTATAGTGTATAATTTGGAGGTCTTTTTTGTAAGACCTCATTGAATACAAAGCATATTTTATTGCAATATCCGGTTGTTTTCAATGGTATTATGCAATCACTTTTTCAGCTCATATGGAATGAAATAAATCCGATCTGTTTGTTGAAATGTTCATAACTGAAGAATGAGCAGTTTGTATGTTGTTGGTCATCTGTAATCGTGTGGTTTTGATCGTCCAGGTGAGAATGCAGAGAAGCTGCTTCAGTTCAAGCGCTGGTTCTGGTCCATCGTTGAGAAGATGAGCATGACGGAGCGGCAGGACCTGGTAAAAACATGTTTTTTTCTCTACACAATATTAAGGCTAGGACAATAAATCGATGCATCGTGAATTGAGTAATTGTTCTGCATCGTTCTGAGATTATTTGGTATTCCTGTAGCTCAATTGGTAGAGCATTGCGCTATAAAGCGCAAGGTTTGGGGTTCGATTTTTGGATAAAAGCGTCTGCTAAATGCATACATTAAATTTAAATTTAGTTATTGGAATGCATTGCAATTTCTCTTTCGAGTCGATTCTGAGCTTAGTTTTGAACAGCAGATGGCGCTGTATGCTTTAGAAATAGCTGTATCTGTTTGCATCCAAATCCTTACACACCACTTGAATCTAAAATAATCGTTCATACAGTTTGAAAACTTTGAACAGAATTACAAAGGTAACTCGAGGGTAAAAGCTGAGGTGCAAGTACATTTAACCACTAACGGGACTTTTTCGTGAGCATTTGAGTGTGCTGTTAAAAACTAAGCTCAGAATCCATTCCGGAGAGAGTCGTGATGCATTCCAGTAATCTCACGATGCATAGAACTGACAGGAAGAGCATTGCAATAGTCCAGCCTGGACAAAACAAGAGCTTGAACAAGGAGCTGTGTTGCATGTTAAAGAAGCCAAATCTGTTGGACTGGACAGAGTTATGCTCGGCTGACTTTCTCAGACCACATTGATAAAACTATTTCGATTTATCATGCAGCCCTGTGTAAGCCTGTGACAGATGTTAATGCATTGGTGTGTGTGCCGCCCACAGGTGTACTTCTGGACGTCCAGCCCGTCTCTGCCGGCCAGTGAAGAAGGCTTCCAGCCCATGCCCTCCATCACCATCCGGCCGCCGGACGACCAGCACCTGCCCACCGCCAACACCTGCATCTCTCGCCTCTACGTGCCACTCTACTCTTCCAAACAGATTCTCAAACAGAAACTTTTACTAGCCATCAAGACCAAGAACTTCGGTTTTGTGTAGATGAACGAACCGAACCCTGTTTAATCGTTGTGTAATATTACTAGTACCATTTTTGTAGATTTATTTTTTGTCTATACAGTTTTATGAAATGTACAAAGTGCTGTCGCATCCCTGGCAGTCTTTTCTTTTTGTTTTTGGTCTGCGTTGCAAACGCTGGACGGCTTGTTCTTATTTTCTTTTTTTTATTTCCGTTATCCGAGTATAATGCTACATTCCTGCATTGGCTTTTGCGAAGTTGAAGCCTGCAGCTCTATTGGCTTGAACTGTAACTTCCCGTGACTTTGGCCTGACGTTAAACTGTCCGCCAAACCCAGCCAAAGATGACAGCAGGAGTATTTAAAGAAAAAAAGCTTACACTGTGATTTGATTTTTTTTCTTCCCTGACCCTAAACATAAATATTACGATCACTGAGAGTTCACTGCTGCCTTCGTGGACAGTCATTTTTTCTTGTATAGAGGGAGTAGGGAATTTCAGAAATAAACTTGGATGCAAACTAGTGTTGTGCTGCTTCTTTTTTTGAGTACTTCAGTAACACTTTACAAAAAAAATTCTTATTTGTTGATGCATTAACAATGAACAACATTTTTTTACTGCATTTATTAATATTTTAATGCTATTTAATAATAATGATCATGATCGCAGTGCATTAACTAATGTTAACCGATACAATGTAGTAAGTGTCAAATTTAACATGAAATAAGATTAATAAATGCTTTATAAGGTTGTTCCTGTTACTAAGTGTTTCCAATACTTTTATGTAAACATTTGTAACTGTATTTGCCTCACTGTCTTGAAAGTCTTTTAATTGGTTTTGAATATTTTGTTTATAAATCAAAGTCCAACTTCTTCACTATTTATGGCAATGTTGGAAAAGGTATACTTGCAAAATGCACACTAAAGTTACTTTAAGAAATGCTCTAAGATGCTAAAAACTTGCATTTTACAGTCTGGTCACATTAGAAATATTATAAGATTCTGTGCATAAGTAGGAAATTAAAGCAGCTCTTTTGCATTAATCCACATGCAGTGCACAAGAAACCTATTTACTACAGAAATATATGCATTTTTATATAGACTTGTATAATTACATGGCCATTCTATTAGTATTGAATATCCAGGTGACCTGTACTAAAATGCAGGGCTAAATTGTGTGAAGTGTTAAATATTATGATTCATCATTTGACTAGACCACCAAGTGCAATGCGAAATTTAATTGAAAATACAAATATTGGTGTATGTCCAAGATAATTAAATATGCAACATACAGTTTACGATTATTAGTAACTAGTTTTTGAAATATTTGCTGTACATTTAAATACAGCTTATAAAAATATAAACTGATGGTCGTTTATGACTGGTATTTTTTGTAAACTAAGCAAATTGCATCAAAGGTCAATGAAAACTTGGTAACACCAATAATAAATTATGCATAATTACATGCAAATAACTCTTAAGCCAAACCCTGAACCTAACCCTATAGTAAGTACATTAAATAAATATAAATGTATACTTTCACTACGTTTAATTAAAGCTGGTATCATTTTATCAAATGAAGCCCCCAGCTGACTCAAGCCTATAATTACCATATAGTATTTCAATAAAAATACAATTAGTAACATTACACTGAATTGATGACAGATCAAACTATTGATTTTAAAATACTGCGTATTAGTAAATGTTGCAATAAAGGTCAAGCAATGCTGTAAATAGTTTATTTTTTGTTTTTGTTAACTAAATGTAGCCTATTATAAACTCATTAACAAATCAACTAGCCACCTTCATATATAATGCTATGAACAGTTATAGAAGTATTTTTCTGTGATTTTTGGAGTGAAATCTGATTAATTGGTTTAAAAAGGTAAGCTGATGTAAATCAGTGTACGATCAACGGTTTGGAAATAGCCTACAAACGGAAAAACAAGTCAACTAGCGAAGTGCTGAAAAGGGGAGGAGCTACATACGGTTTATCGCTAAAAACACAAATACGTATTTTTTATTTTATATAAAGTTTTAAAAAATAAACTTTTGCTAAATGTATCAGCCAAAAATGTGCGTTTTGGGCTAGATGCAAAAAGAAAAAGCATCACGCAGACAGTGCTTGAATCAGGTTTATTTTGCAATGACAAAAAATACTACGTCTTTAATATAAACCGATGCTACGATCAAGACTTGACAAATACAAATTGAGTTTCAAATACATTATAACCTTGGAAAAATCAAAAACATTAACACTGCGATCTTTCCGAGCAAACGCCAAAAAAAGATATCATGGGTAACCCCCCCCCCCCATTATTAACAGTGTTTCTGCATGCATCTTTTTACAAACAAACAGAAAGAAATAAAACGGCTGGTGCTCTGCTCATCTTTGACTATAAAAATAAAGCCATCTTTATACTGGCATCAAAGCACGTTTCTTACAAAAGAACGAACTGCATTGACAACATCAAGTTTCAAGCGAGTTGCATCGTTTGTTTGGGATCCAAAAAGAAGGAGAACAAGCAGAAGCTACTGCGCCGTCATGATTAAACACAAAGATTGAATGAAAGCTGCATGAGACTGTATTTAAGAGCAGAGCGATGCTAGCGGCCTCCAGACTTGCATCCGGCCCAGGATCTGGAGCGCGAGCGGGAACGGGACGGTGAGCGGGAGGCAGAGCGGACGTGGGGCTCTTCCTCACGGGATCCGGTCGACACCTGCAGCTCTTCCGCCCGAGGACTAGCCGATCTGGACCGGGAGCGAGAGCGCCGGCTCTTGGACTTGTATTTGGAGTCACGTGAAGGAGATCGCGAGGCTGATCGGTGGCGTCTGTGGCCGTGATCACGTGACCTGTGTCTGAACACACAACATTTGATTTAATGATCGTTTCCAATGTGGGAAACCATCTTTGATGCTGAGCTTAATGCATTATTGTTTTGGTGCCATGAATAGGAATGCACGATATTAAGAGTTTTGCCGATATCCGATATACTATTCATTGTCATGTAGGTTTAACTTTTTTGTCAAGTTGTCCGAGCAGTACAGCCAAACTAAGTTTCTTGTAAAAAGTAAAAAAAAAAAACATTTATAAAAAAAATTCAAGTATGGTGGATATTTAGGACAAAACGGGCTAAGATAAAAATTAATATTCATCCAGATTCTTCAAAATATCTTTTGTGTTCAGCACAAGAAAGAAATTAATACAGGATTGGGTGAGTAATGACAAATAAAATTTTAAGGTGAAATATGCCTTTAATGACTAAAGTAACTTTTTACTTAAACATTACCAACAGTCTACATGTAAACATTGTGTATTTTGACAGTATTAGCGCAAAGATAACTTAGTTCAGTAATCACCAGCTTTTTAGTGCATGCTTTGAGCGTATACTTTCAGAAAAAGCGCACATCAGAATGAAATGTTTAACTAGTAAGGCTTTAAAGCACATGCAAATAATGTAACTTTTGTGATTGCTTTAAAGTCGTCCAAATGAAGTTCTTACTCTACTAATCAAAGATTAAATTTTGATATATTTACTGTAGAAAATTTAAATAAAATATCTTAATGGAACATAATCTTTACTTAATATTCTAATGATGTTTGACATGAAACAAAAATTTATAATTTTGACCTATACAATGTATTGTTGTCTATTGCTACAAATATTTCCTGTGCAGAAATGATAAATCTTTTTACTTTTGGTTGGTTTTGAGCAAAAACATGTTTGTTAGACTTTATTAAAATGAAGAGTACATTGAAAGTTTTAAAAATGACTGTGATTTTTAATAATGTAAGCTTTAGCTTCTGACCTTTAAATCAATGCAGACTTATGATTGTGTGACATGGATACAATTTTATTTATTCAGAAACAAGTATCTTAACGATATTTGTGTATTTTACTTTCATTTTATTACAAATAGTCCAACAGCGCCCTCGAAGTATCGGCTTATTTTTTTTGTGTTTACATTTTAAGCCTTTATCGGCCAATACCGATAATTTTCCGATAATATCGTGCATCCCAACTATAAACCTTTAGAAAGAGAAAAACGCAACCTCTTGATGTGAATGCAATGAATTTTACCTGTCATTCTCACGACTTCTGCTCCTCCGGTGTCTGCCGTGCGACCGAGAACTGTTCAAAAACATGCAATATATCAGCAAACAGTGGTTTAGAAAGCAATGCTTTGGGGATGGTGGGGTAAAAGTTTAAAATGAAAAATACATTTTTATTTATAAAAAAATTATAATAAGAATATAATTGTAAAAACAGTTTTTTTTAATGTAGACAATATCAGGGTGTGATTTTTTTTTTTCAAATTAAAATATTAATATTATATATTCGAGATGATATTGGATTTTTGCCGATACGCAGATATTTTTCAACTAATTTGGCCGATACAGATATATTTCCTTTTGTTTTTAAACAACAAAATCTCTCCTGTGCAGAAGCTAATTATTATTATTTTTTGGTTAGTTTTGAACAAGGAGTTATTTGTTAGAATTAAACAATAATGAAGTTTTATAATGACAGTAAACTAAAGATTTTAAAATAACTACAAATAAACTATTCAATCACTGGATTTATCTATTACTTTTTTGAGAAAGATGCATTGGTAACTTAACATTCGTAAATGGTCTAAAGCAAAATAGTTGTAAAAATTTTGAAAATCTTTTAGTGCTCATAATTTGTTTTAAAAAAGTAACATATTACACATCAATGAATACATCAGTATTTATAAAATTAAAGTGTCATATTTGTGATTTTTTTTGTTCATCTAAGCTACAGCTTCTAACCTTTAAATCAAAACATACTCATGATTTTATGGCATCAATTAATGCTTTATTTAATCAGAAACAGTCTAAATATTTGTGTGTTTTGCATTCATTTTAATAGAAGTAGGCCAACAGCGCCCCCTTTGGAATTAAAACTCCTTACTGAGCTAATGTATTTCTCTTATCGGCAAGACATACGTTTTCATATCGTTCCTATACCGATATTTACATTTTTGTAGCCATTATCGGCCAATTACGATACTGTTTCAATAATATAGTGCATTTCTATTATATATAATATATTATAGTTTGCGCAGTAAAAAAAAAAAAAAAAAAAGTTCATTATTAGGAAAAAAAAAAGTTTTTTTTTTTTAATTGTAAAATTCAAAAGTGAAAAAAGTATAAATAAATAAATGCCTCTAACTTTAATGAGGGTGGTTTATGGATATGTTAGAGAAAATTCTAATGGGCAGCAAAATTTGAATTAACTAATTTTTATTAATGATTATTTTATATATTATAATACAGACATTATAATAAAAATAAGTTCAAGGATGTTTTTTGGGGGGAAATTATATTTTTGCATTGCTCATTATTAGTTAATGAAACAACACTTGACTTAACAGGACCTGTAAAGTGTTACTATATAGATTTTCTACTACAATTCGAATCGAATACAATTCACTTTTTCTGTTTGTATCTTAGACTGATTTGAAATCTGGACAATCTTTATCTCACCACTAAGCGTTCTTCTAAATAGCAGTAAAAGTTTTAGCTAAGAGTTTTCTCTTAAAACCAATTACAAAGCTGCTGAGACAAACTTGTACTAAGGAAAAGAGAGAAGTCTGAAGCTGAGAGTAAGGGGGCGGGGCTAACCTCGTTGCTGTGGATGATGTCAGCATGCTTACTAACTATGCACTCAGTGATTGGCTGATAGTCTCTGTCAGAGTTTTATACATAGAAATACTGTAGAGCACGATATTACGTTGCCATATTCAAATAAAGGTTTAAAAAGAAAAATGTTAATTGCAACATTCAAATAAAACGGGCCTAGATCAGTACGAGTTTGTTCTCACTCTCTGGGGCTTCCTGATCTGCGCGGGCGGCGTTCGTATGAAGGACTGCGAGATCTGCTTCTGCCATAACTGCGGCTGCGTGAGCGTCTGCGCCGGCCGTCGCGCTCATAGTCATCATACCGCGAGTCGCTGCGAGGAGAGCGCTTCTCTTTGGATTTCATCTGACCAGGAGCTGCACATGACAAAAAGACAAATGCATGCCAATTAGTAATATTTTATTATATATTTATATATATATATTAAAAAATATACATATATTGAAAAATAAATATTTAAATGGATTTATACAAAAAAAAAAATTAATTTTTGCAGTTCAAAAAAGTTGTATTAATTTTTGGCATGCAGAAAACCAGTGTCATACTCTTCCTGTCTCCTTGAGCAAACTGAATCTCGATCTGCCGTCCACAGATCCACTTCCTGTCCAGGTTGTGCAGCGCATCCTCTGCGTCTCGGACGTCCTCGAACATGCTGATGAGGTTAAGGCTTTGCATTTTTACAGGTCTGACACACACACACCGATGAACATCCATATGACAGAAACTGAACGCACCATCTCACCAAAAACATTACAGATCATAAAGCAAAACACAAATAATCATCTGAATTAATTCTGATAAACGGCAACGGTGTTTGATGAAATTAATACACAAGTGTATTTAAGGGTGTTTCTTCAACTTCAGGCACTTTTGTGTGAAAGAATCATGAAAAAAATCTAAAGAATATTCTAATGGTTTTCATGCAAAAAAATATTTTTGTGAAAATATGATGTGTGTATTAATACATTTTATTCATAACTTTTTGGTTTGTGTATGTTTGATAGAAATATGGGAAAAAAATAACGTATTAAATATTAATAAACACTAGAAGCATTAAAATAAACAACAAAAATGTATACTAAAATTAATAATAATAAAAATAAAAGAACCACAAAATTATTTAAATTAATAAAAATATTAAAACTAACTAGAAAAAAAATTATTATAAAAATGTTAAACTTTTTTATAATTAGTTTTTATATAATATTGAAATAAATAGTAACAAAAGCACAACTGATAATTTTTTTTAAATAAAAATAAGATCTTATATAGAGAATTATTTACTAATTGATCAAATTTTAATACTAAGACCGAACGTAATAAAATGAAAACAAAATTAAATAGCTAAAATAATAAAATTGACAAAATTACTAAAAAAAAAAATACAAAAATATTAATAAAAACTAAACCTACTATAAATATATGAAAGCTAAAATTTATTATTTTTATTAAGGTTGCAAAACAAATAATCACATTCAAAATAAAAGTTTGTTTACATACTGTGTGTACTGTGCACATTAAGTATATATAAATAAATGTTATTTATAAAATAAACATGCATAATATACCACACACACACACACACAGTCCTTATTTTATTCTTGTGTGTATATTTATATACATAATATACACAGCACACAAACATATATTTGTAAACAAGCTTATTTTGAATGGGATCAATCATTTTGCAATCCTCATTTTTATAAAAAAAATTTAATGTATAAATAATAAAAATGACAAACATATATATATTGTTCAGTTATTTATTATGCTATCTATATATATATATATATAAATATAGCATAATAAATAACTGAACAATTATTTAATAATTTATAAATAAATATAATTTTCTATTTATACAAATTTTAATTTATAAATAAATACAAATAAAAAATATGAATGCACACTAAAATGACTAACTGGACATAAATAAAAAACAACATCAAGATAAAAATCAAGTAAAACTAAATATTTGAAAATGAACCGAGTTCAGAAAGTTCCTGCAGTTACAGAAAACCCCAGAAACGTTGAAGGACACAGGAGCGAATCAAAGGGAAAGATATGATGGATTGTAAAACTGCCTTTGATTACGAACAGAAATCATGTGTTCTTTGATGGTAGGATACAGCATTAAAACAGGTTACCTTTAACATGCTTGACCTTTGACCTTCAGCTTGACCTTTATTGTCTTTAACCGCCTCCGAGAAGGACTTGGGGATGTCTGTGCCCAATAACCTTTAGTCTTTTCCTCTTTCTTTGGTCAGAACGAGGCCTTGACTCCAATTTTGGTCCCCTTTGAATCTTCAAGCTTTAACTCTCTCTTTATTGTCTTTGTCTTGAATCTACTCTACATCGGCCCTTTTATATACTCTTTGTAGGGAAGGTCTCCAGAACTGTATGTCTTTACATTTTCTGAGACAACAACAGAGGAAATATAAGGTTAGGAGACAAACATCGGACACGTCCACGGTCCAATCAAGCTTTAAAGAGACTTTATACCCAAAATCACAACCGTTTTCATCCGATTACAATGGAAGTGAATGGGGACTGGAGCAGAGCCGCTCTAAAAAAAAAAAATGACTAAAACACCATAAAAATAAGTTTACATTGAAATAAGTGATTAAGGGAACTACCTACCACTCCGGTCCACATTCACTGCCATTATATGGAAAAGAGCAGCTTGGACATTCTGCTCAGTATCTCTTTTTGGCTTACACAAAAGGAAAAAAAGTCAGATTTCTTTTTAATGAAACATCCCTTTAAAAGTTCACAATCTGTTCTTTCTTTTACACATTTTTCTATAAAGGATATTGTACGTATGCAAATCCTCTTGGTCGCCGTGAATAGAAGTCAACAGGAACGTAGACATCTACTATAGGTCCGTAACGACCAAACTCACGACGCAAATCCTCTGGCCTAAAGTACCATGAAATCACAGGACATTCATTCGTCTCTCTGAGAGCTTTGAGGAAAATCACACCATGTAAGCTCTCAGATTTGCTTCAAATTCCCAAATTCATGAAAAATTAAACGACCCATAATCACGAGGAGACTCGCCAATCCTTCTGATTTACATTGAACATTGAAAAAATATATATAAATAAATGAAACTTGGTATTTAAAAAAAAATGAATAATAATAATAATAATAAATAATAATAATACAAATCAACACAAAATTACAAGAAATGCTGTCATATACATACATACATATATATAACTCTGATAAAAGATTAAAACCAAAGCTGAAATTATAAATGACAAAAAAACATTAAATAAAACAAATATTAATATTTGAAAAAATACTCATAAAAAACATCCAAAAATTACATTTCTAAATTAATAAAAAATAATTATACATTCCCAAAATAAACTAAATATAATTGTATTATAAATTAAACCGTAATATTTTAACATACATATTGCTTTAAATAACAACAAATTACAACAACACTAAAAATTACTTAATATTTTTTTATTAACTTGATTATTAGGAAAAATGTATATATATATATATATATATATATATATATATATATATATATATATATAACTAGAATAGTATACGATTTTTTTCCGTATGGACAAAAACGAACGGAAGAAAAATCCTAACCAGTTTACTTTCGTTGAAACATAATTTCTGGTATATTGCCTTATACTGTATAAGGGGTAGGGGTATTATTGGTATTTTGGGAAACATATACAGGCTGATTTAAGCAGTTTGAGCAGACATTATAAACAAACAAAAAATAACCCACCAAGATTTAAAATCTTCACTAGATTCAACACGAATCGATTAGTTGAAGCGTTTCACACTAAACCTGGGCTAAAGATACCGTGATTAAGATAGTTTAACTTTGAAACGTCACTCATTACGTATGCAGCATTCCTCATGAATATTCATACATCTAATCCCAGCCAAAATAGGAAGAAACCCAATCCTGCAGCAAATATTAGACAAAAAACAGTCTACATATCAAATAAACATATCAATTATGAATTTAGCTTTAGATGAGCGTCGAGTTTTGATGTTTATTAATAATACACACGACATATTTCTGCTAGTGAGGGATATTTTAGCGACGCAAACGCGGCCGACGCAGACCGCTGCACTAACTACTGAAGATACTCACTAAACGCACTAACCTGCTGTCATCGGAGATGTTTCTGATGAACAGAGACGTGTTTGGAGGTCGCATGTATCTCGCCATGTTAAAAAAAATAGCAATCTTTAGCTCCTCAAACGCACAGAGAAACACGAAGCGCGCGAAGGCCGCAGTCCTGATCGACGTGCTCACGTACACTGGCACACGCGCATGCGCGCCATGACGTCACCGCCGGGCCGAGACAAAGATTTCTGTTTGCATAATTGTTTTAACTTTTTTTATTATTTTATAATGGCCTGTTTTTATTCGAGAATATAAAATATAAATATTTTGTTATTTTAGATAAATTATTTTTAAAAATGCATGTTTTTTGCATGTTATGCATGTTACTGTCTATGGTCTATGGTTTACATACGACGCACGTTATGTTGTTTAATATGGACTTTATTAAAAAAAGTTCAATATTTACGAAAATAAGCCTTTAAAGTTATGAATGCAGATGTTTAATAATATCTAAAAACATTACTGAGTCTGAAAAATAAAAAAGCTGTAGAATGTTTTAATATCTGGGTTTTTTATGTTTATTTCTTTATATAAATATCTTTATTTTTTATTTATATTTTTCATTTTATCTTAAGGAATATCTTTAAAACAAACAAACATTTATTCAGGGAGAGCAACACATAGGCTGAGATCTGTTAAATTAAATGTAAGTAAATAATCTTTTTTTTTTTTTTTTTACAAGAATATTTGACATTGGGGCAGGTTATGTGTGTTTTGTATGTTGATTTATTAATTACAGCACATGCTGGCCTAAAGGTTTGGTATTTCTGTATGCTACCATTTACATTTTTGTTCATATTTCAGGAAATATTAAGAAAATGTTTGTTTATTTGAGCGATGAACCAAATCACAAGAAGCACACACTAGGATGATAAACCAGAGCTTTATTTAAATAGTAACTCTTCACATCTTTTTGCTCCTCCTGATCATGGTGGTTCCTCCTACTGTCAGGGTCTGGGAAGAGAAAATGGCAAATGTTCATATGTAATACACACCTAGACAGGTCTGAGCTCTGATGAGCAACACAAACCTCCACCATCTCTCCTCCCTTGATCTCCTGGATGTGAGAGAACCGATCGGTCTGACACACCAGCTTCCCTCCCTCCAGTCTGACAATGCACTGAAACACACGAGAACAGATGCATCGTCCGGAAGAAAATATTATTCATTATGAACTGTATTTTTCATGCAATTTATTCATAATTATTCATATATTCAAAATTTTATTTGCCTATAATATTACAAAATATTATAAATAATTAATAATATAAAAATTCTACAGTATATAATACATAACGTACATTTAATATATATATATATAATTTTCTCTTTTTTAATTAAGAACTGAGCTTCTGTACTCTAAATCAACTCTTCTTGAACAGTTCAACATCAAAATATTTTAGAAAAACATATTCTACCTTGAGTTTCTTGCCGTCCATGGTGGTGATTTCAGCTTCCTTGCCGACGGTGAAGGAGTTTGTGACGGTTTTTCCAGGGGTTTTGGATGTGATGGTGAAGTCGTTGCCATTTTGATGGATTTCAGTCACTGGTTTAACATCCTTGGCCATTTTAATGACATCTTCTGGCAGAGCTGAAAGGAAGAGAAGCAGAAAGATTGTGAGTGGTCGCCCAACAATCATAGCAGGGAATTCAAATGACTCCAGATGTCTCTCAGTTTATTTCCCAAAAGCACTGCATGCATAAAACAATGCTTATACAATGCTTTGGGAGATGCAACTGTTATCATTTGACAGAAACTCACAGATGGCTCTCAGAAACTCCTCGTAGTTCTCCTGCACATAAACCTGCCACGTTCCGCTGAAGGCCATGTCTGCTGCTGATCGCACCGCTGGCAAGAGCTCAACACAATGTGAGGAGACGTTCATCCCAGACCACTACTTATACTCTCTATGAGTTTAATCATTCACATTCTGGCTGTTTCCCTGCTGTTTGAACAACCCAGAGTTCACTGACATCATTTGTGGGGTCGTGCCTCTCTTTTAAAAAGAGCATTTGACTTGCATCCCATCGTTTATTAAATCTTAAACAGAATTAGAAATCTGTGAGGTTCACTGAAGGCAGAGACTTTATTTTTATTCATTTTTATTATTCGGCAAGGATGCATTAAGTTGAGCAGAAGTGACAGTAAAGGCATTTATATTGTCACAAAATCTTTGTGTTTCAAATTAAGGCTGCTCTGTTGAACTTTCTATTCACAAAAGAGTCTTTCAAAAATAAAATGCATCTGTTTTCATAAAAATATTGGAACTGTTTTCAACATTGGTCTTGAGCAGCAAATCTGTATATTATTCTGATTTCTGAAGATCATGTGAGACTGAAAACTGGAGGAATGATGCTGAAAATACAGCTGTGCATCACAGAAATAATTACATTTTAACAGATATTCACACAGAAAACAGTTAATTTAAATGACAAAAATATATTTAAATATTTGATCAAATAAATGCAACCTTGTTGAGCAGAAGAGATGTCTTTCAAAAACATTAAAATATCTTACAGGATTAAATCTGCAGGTTTGTCCTGCACTGGTTTAGTGGTTGATTCTGTGAGATGGATTTAATGTTTAATGTTGCTGAAAACACAACACTTTATTAATAGCTGAATGCATAAACAGATTAACCAAACTATTTCATGAATTCATAAATGAACACACTAGGGTTGGATCAAGGGGTTTGTGAGCATGTATGAGTTTCCAAACCACCAGAAAGGAATGAACTGCACTTTATAAATTACTACTACTATATATAATGCATTAATATTTTTAATCTGACATTGCTCAAATGATGCTCAAAATTACAACGTTAAAAGAGAAGATGCACTGTGTTATCAACAGAAACAAACATGACAATACCAGTGCAAATAATGCACGAGACACATTTTGCACAATTTATTTATGTTGCATGCTCAGTTTAGCATTCTACATTCTGGGAGTGATGTGGTACAGAAAGGGAACAAGAAAAAATAAATATGGCACTTCATATCAAAAAGGTTGCTAAATCCTGGTCTAAATCCTTTTCTCGCTGTGTTTTGCAAAAGTAATACTATCCTGTTTAAACACACGAGGGGTGAACGACCCTGTGGACTGTGGAGTTTGCTTTTTATCTGTTCAAAAGAATCACCCTCGGGTTGCATAATGATATTTGAAACGGGCCTCGATATCTCGATTATGAAATATCAGCAGATAAAACACCCATCCATCCATGTACAAGCATAAAAATCGACCGTGACCCTGCTATAATGCAGCTGGAAAGTGTGTTCACAGTCTATTTAATCAAAGTTTGCCACACTCTTGCATTCCCTGATGCTCAGATGTAGCTAAAAATGAATGAGTGGAAACGGCTTAATTTGCACTTTATTCTGTAAGTAGTACAAGATAATCAGAGGAAACAAACCACAAATCAACTCAGTCTTTAGGCTTTCAAGACACTGCGTTTTATGACATTGCCTTCTAAATAATAAAGGAATAGTTCATCCAAAAAATGAAAATTAGCTGTAAATGTACTCATCTTCAGGCCCTCCAAGATGTAGATGAGTTTGTGTCATCATCAGGTTTGTAGAAATGTAGCATTGCATCAGTGTCTCATCAATGGATGCTCTGCAGTGAATGGGTGCCGTCAGAATGAGAGCTGATAAAAACATCACAATAATCCACAGCAGAAGACAAAAGATGAAACAAATACAGCATTAAGAAGAGCTTTTAACTCAAATAATCCATAATAACACTTCCTCCAGTGAAAAAGTGTTCTGGTCTGAATCAGGAGAGAAATCTGCACAGATCAAGCAGTTTTTAAATATTTTCTCATTTTAAAATAATTAATATATATATTTTTTTAATCAGTTAATGCTGGATGTGTTTCAATTGTATATAATTTACAGCTCAAATGAATGTAAAACTGCAAAAATGTTCATAAATTTGGATAAAAGCGTCTACTAAATGACTAAATGTAAAATAAATGAGAAACACACTTCCAGATCCAAAGCTGCAGAGAAAGTGTCACAGTTGTGCTTATATTGTGTCTAAAGGCACGGTTCTTCCTCCAGTTAAAGACGTCTTTATCAGTGAGCTGTCAGGAGCTTGAAAGCTCAGTCATCATCGACTCCGATCTCAATCTCTTTGGTTCCTGGTGGATGAAGTTAAAAGCGATTCATTGTAAAATAAGCGTGAAATGATTCTGGAGATTTCCAGGCTTCTGACTCGCCTGCAGCCCTGGAACCAGATCAACAATCGTCCAGAAACCAGTCACAGCTCTTACAAAGCTCTGCTGGGACTGGGTGCAAATGAAACTATCGTGAACTGAACTGAGACGCTTTTTAAGGCAAGACACTGCAGGCTTCTCACGTTAGAGGTTTTAGTCTATTTTACTTCCATAGCATGTCTTATTTCAGAAAACGCCCTAAGTGTTTCTTTTATTGCACTTCATCTATTTGCATCTGTAGAATTAAATTACAATCTGTATCTTTAAAGGCTGTTTTCTCAAAATGAGTCGGACATCTGCACTTCAGCAGCTTATACTGTAAAAAAAGTTGCTTTTTTACAATAAAATATAATTTTAGTCTCTCTACTTAAAAATGTCACTTTAATTCAATGTTTAAGTTGTTCCCTTTCATAGGTCACTTCGATGCTGCGGTGACGTCACCACGTATGGGAACACCTTCGGTGTGACGAATGTCTGAAGCCCTATACCATCCCGCCAATCCTATTGGCCAAATAGCGCGTGGCACCGCCCAGCATGCGTAGGCATATATATACCTGGTGCCGCGCGCCATTTACCTCAGATTTCATTCCTTCAGTACGAAGCGAATCTTCTGTGCCCTATTATCTCGCGTTCTCAGCGATCATCTACGAGCAGTATACTCCTCTCCGCGGACGCGATGAGTCAACGAAAGGTAGGAGCCGTATGATGGGTTATCACGAGGAGGCACTTATGAGAGGTTCGTTGCAGCCTCTCTACAGGTTCTCTCCTTGATAGCCTATGGCTACAGTAAAATATGCATACACTTCCCCTGTGCACTAACGCCATTAGGAAGTATCCGCGCTCTGGAGTGTATTTCTTAAGTCGCCTCGCGTCTAACCCCCACCGTTTCGCTTCTGCGGTCGCCGAGGCCCCGCACGAGGTGTTGGTTAGGGGCGATATGTGCGGCTTGAATATGAATACAGTGATGCACTGGAGTTCCATGTGCTCGCTCTCCCCCACTCGAGCGCGTTAATCAACAGTTTTTGCTCTTCAAATGGTAGATTACGGCTCACACAGCCGCCGCGTTTTCGCTAGCGGCTTGGCCCGATGTTATCTTGTTGGATTGAATCCTGCCGTGGATACGCTTCAGGATTATATACAACGAAACGCAGCGAGTTTGACGCACACGCTTTTCTTCATGTTAATATGCCAGGGACTATGCCCTTCACTGAGAGCGCTGTTAGACTGCTAATGCACATCTACCCTCTCACTGCAGTCCCCATACTCTAACTTTGACTGTCTCGCAGCAAGGGCACCTCGAGCGTCATTGAACTGAGCTATCATTCGCGCGCCCCTTCAGACACTCTGCACAATCCAGTCTTCAGAGTTTGAGGGACGGCGCGGAGGCTGGCAAAGATGGCCAGCGTATGACGGTTCACACAGCCACCGCGTTCTCGCTAGCGGCGTGGCCCGATGTTTATCTTGTTGGATTAAATCCTGCCGTGGATACGCTTCAGGATTATACACAACGAAACGCAGCGAATGTGACGCATGCGTTTTTCCTTCATGTTTGCTTAGGACTGTGCCCGCCTCCAGAGAGCGCTGTTGGACTGCTAATGCACATCTAAGCCTCTCACTGCAGTTTCCACACTCTAACATTTGACTGTCTCGCAGCAAAGGCTCCTCGAGCGTCATTTAACTGAGCTATCATTCGCGCGCCCCCTCAGACACTCTGCACAATCCAGTCTTTAGAGTTTGAGGGACGGCGCGGAGGCTGGCAAAGATGGCCAGTGTATACGGTTCACACAGCCGCCGCGTTCTCGCTAGCGGCGTGGCCCGATGTTCATCTTGTTGGATTAAATCCTGCCGTGGATACGCTTCAGGATTATACACAACGAAACGCAGCGAGTTTGATGCATGCGTTTCCTTCATGTTCTCTAACATTGACTGTCTCGCAGCAAAGGCACCTCGAGCGTCATTGAACGGAGCTATCATTCGCGCGCCCCCTCAGACACTCTGCACAATCCAGTCTTTAGAGTTTGAGGGACGGCGCGGAGGCTGGCAAAGATGGCCAGTGTATGACGGCTCGCACAGCTGCCGCGTTCTCGCTAGCAGCGTGGCCCAATGTTTATCTTGTTGGATTACATCCTGCCGTGGATACGCTTCAGGATTATACACAACGAAACGCAGCGAGTTTGATGCATGCGTTTTCCTTCATGTTCTCTAACATTGACTGTCTCGCAGCAAAGGCACCTCGAGCGTCATTGAACTGAGCTCTCATTCGCGCGCCCCCTCAGACACTCTGCACAATCCAGCCTTCAGAGTTTGAGGGACGGCGCGGAGGCTGGCAAAGATGGCCAGTGTATGACGGCTCACACAGCTGCCGCGTTCTCGCTAGCAGCGTGGCCCAATGTTTATCTTGTTGGATTAAATCCTGCCGTGGATACGCTTCAGGATTATACACAACAAAAAAAAAAAAAAAAAAAACAAAAAAAAAAAAACGCTAATATTGTTTCGGGCCGCGTGGGAACGCTTGCCCGGCATTTCTCAATGGGTGTTACGCACAATTTGTCACGGATACACCATTCAGTTTCGGAAAGGCCCGCCCCCTTTCCGTGGAATTCTCTCCACGGTGATGAAACCGATGGACATGGCGGTGCTGAGACAGGAAATGTTAGCTCTACTGAGCAAAGGGGCTATAGAAGAAGTACACCCCTCTCAGATGGAGTCAGGGTTTTACAGCCGTTATTTTGTGGTACCAAAAAAGGACGGCGGATTACGACCCATTCTGGATTTACGCCGTCTAAATCTTGCACTCAGGTCGAGCAAATTCAAGATGTTGACGGTAAAATCTATTTTGTCTCAGATTCAACCAAACGACTGGTTTGTCACGATCGATCTGAAGGATGCTTATTTTCATATTCAGATCATCGAGAGACACCGGAAGTTCCTCAGATTCGCTTTGGAGGGCAAAGCGTATCAGTACCGCGTTCTTCCCTTTGGCTTAGCGCTAGCTCCCCGTACATTCTCAAAATGCATGGACGCAGCTCTGGCCCCGTTGCGGCTCCGGGGCGTCCGTGTGTTAAACTATCTGGACGACTGGCTGGTGTTAGCGCAATCTCAGACTCAAGCACACTCTCATCGAGATATTGTGCTAAATCATTACACAGCCTGGGTTTACGCACAAACTTCCAGAAAAGTGTATTAATCCCCTCTCAACGGATTACCTTTCTGGGAGTAGATTTGGACTCTCGCGCGATGACAGCAAAGCTTTCTGTCCCGCGCGCTCAGTCGATTACGTCATGCGTTCAGCACTTCAGGGCGGGTCACACAGTGACAGTGAGACTGTGCCTCAGACTACTAGGTCTAATGGCGGCGGCGCTTCCCGTGATTCATCTGGGTTTGCTTTACATGCGCCTGTTTCAGTGGTGGACGAAACGACAGAATATTTCACCCCGTTGTTCTCCGCATCGAACGATCTCGGTGACGCGGAGGTGTGTGATGTCGTTAAAACAATGGACATCAGCCGAATTTCTCCTCAACGGGGTTCGGCTGGGAATTTGCGCTTCCCGAGAGACTGTCACGACAGACGCGTCTTTGACCGGGTGGGGAGCTGTTTGTCAGGGGCGCCCAGCCCACGGAGTGTGGACAGCGGCACAACGCAGCTGGCACATAAACAAATTCGAATTACTGGCGGTTTTTCTGGCTCTCCAGTATTTTTCGAGTCTACTGACCGGCCGTCATGTGCTTCTCAGAACGGACAACACTGCGGTCGTGGCTTATCTGAACCATCAGGGAGGATTACGTTCTCGCCCTCTGTGCAGACTGGCGAGGCGGATTCTTCTTTGGTCTCACGACAAATTTCTGTCGATCCGGGCTGTTCACATCCCCGGACGACTGAACTTCGGAGCGGATTTATTATCCAGGCAGACTCTGGAACAAGGGGAATGGAGATTACACCCCCAAACGGTGAATCACCTATGGCATATTTTCGGGGAAGCGGAAGTGGATTTATTCGCGTCGAGCACGACTACGCATTGCCCGCTATGGTTCTCCCTAAGCCCTCCATCACCCCTGGGTCTGGATGCGCTAGCTCACAGCTGGCCCAGTACCAGCTTGTATGCGTTTCCTCCGATTCGGCTGGTCCCAGCGGTATTATGCAGAATACGGCGGGACAGAGTGGGACAGCTGTTGCTGATGGCTCCGCGATGGCACACACAGCCGTGGTTTGCGGATCTCATCAATCTGTTAGCGGGCTCTCCGGTGGAGATTCCCCTCAGATGGGATTTATTATCGCAAGCACAGGGACGGATCTGGCATCCCAGGCCAGATCTGTGGAACCTGTGGGCGTGGCCTCTGAGCGGAGTGAGTTGATATGTCCCGGTCTTTCTGCTGAAACTACCGAGACTATACTGAACTCTAGAGCAGTTTCTACGAGACGCTTATATGCTTTCAAGTGGAAACTGTTTATGACATGGTGTGAAACTCATGATGTGGATCCAGTTTACTGCCCTGTGGCTTCAGTACTGGAGTTTCTTCAAGACCGTTTTTCGGAGGGATTGACACCAGCCACCCTGAAGGTTTATGTGGCAGCTATCTCAGCTCACCATGAGCATATAGGTGGTGTTTCAGTGGGTCGTCATCCACTGGTTTCTCGCTTTATACAGGGTGCGCGACGGTTGAGGCCTTTCCGCCCTGTGCGAGTTCCTTCATGGGATTTATCCATTGTGTTACTGGGTTTGTCAGGGCATCCGTTTGAGCCCCTGGAAACTGTATCGGATAAGCTCCTGTCTCTGAAGACACTTCTTCTCATGGCTTTATCCTCCCTTAAAAGAGTTGGGGATTTACAGGCTCTCTCTGTCTCACCCTCGTGCATGGAGTTTGCACCAGGCTCTGTGAAAGTGTTGTTGCGACCTAGGCCTAATTATGTTCCTAGGGTCGCGTCTAATCCTTTTCATTTTCAGCAGGTGGTCCTGGAGGCCTTTTCTCCTGCTGCGACAGAGTCTGGAGATCTAAGTCTTTGCCCTGTGAGGGCGTTGAAGACTTATGTGGATCGCACTGCCCCATGGCGTGAGTCTGACCAGCTGTTTGTCTGTTTTGGACATAAGAATAAGGGCCATGCAGTTACGAAACAGCGCATGTCCCATTGGCTGGTGGAGGCTATTTCCTTGGCCTATGAGGCGCGCGGGCTCGCTTCGCCCTTAGGAGTAAAAGGTCATTCCACGAGAACAGTGGCTTCTTCTCAAGCCTTTCTCAGTGGATCTTCTATGGATGATATCTGTGCTGCGGCAGGCTGGTCCTCACCGAGCACTTTTATCAGGTCTTACAGTCTGGATGTGAGGATGGCTCCTGGCTCCCGGGTTCTCTCCGCTTGAGCAGATGCTTCCTTGGATCCAAGCTATCAGGTACGTCAGGCGTGATGGTATAGCGTTCCCATACGTGGTGACGTCACCGCAGCATCGAAGTGACCTATGAAAGGGAACATCTCGGTTACGTATGTAACCTTGGTTCCCTGAATAGGGAACGAGATGCTGCGGTTCTGGCCGTGCCGTACCTTGATAGCTTTCTTCTCTTCTCGTCATGAAATCTGAGGTAAATGGCGCGCGGCACCAGGTATATATATGCCTACGCATGCTGGGCGGTGCCACGCGCTATTTGGCCAATAGGATTGGCGGGATGGTATAGGGCTTCAGACATTCGTCACACCGAAGGTGTTCCCATACGTGGTGACGTCACCGCAGCATCTCGTTCCCTATTCAGGGAACCAAGGTTACATACGTAACCGAGATGTTGTGTAACATACACCGAAATCCACAGTTTTACTCCTTTCTATGTTTTCAAGATTTTTACAGAGAGGATTTTAGTATATAATTTTAGACTAGAATTATAGAACAATTTATTTCTAAAAAAGCATGGTTAAAATGTATGTATTTCTGGCTTTTGTCAGTCATTTCTGATAAATGCATGCCATTTTATATTTACATTTACAATGGAAGCAATCAAAATAAAAAAAGAGCAATGATATACAAGTGCCATATTAAGTATAAATTAGCTTAAAATCAGTACAAATAGCAAGTTTTTTTTAAATTCTATAATAAATAAAAAGAAAACGGATAGAATAGAAAAAGATAAGAGCAAGCTAGCGTTAGAGGTCTTTTTTTATATAATATATTTATGATTTGAGTAATATATATATTAAAACAAATTTAACCAAGTTTGAACCTGGCGTTATCCAATGTTCAGATTTCTGTTTAATAAGATAATGCATCATTTGCATATTTAAACATGAGAGTTCAGAAAATTGCAGAATACAAAACAACTGGATAAAGTATGGTGATATATATTAGTTAATATGTTTTTATTTGAACCCTATTTACCTGTAGCATCTTGCCTTAAATTGTTATTTGCTTCCTGATGCACAGTTGTAGCTTGAATTTGAATGATTATAGGATTAGACTGAAATTCAAATCACACTCTTAAAATCTGAATTTTGTCCAATCCTGATAAATGTACTGCAATCCAAAAAGAAACTCAACGCACCTTTAAGTGAGTTTCGTCTTTTGCTCACATCCAATCCTCAGACTCCGCCCTCTCACCCACTGATCTCTGATTGGCCCTTGTACAGAGGCTCCGCCCATACCAGCACCAGAGAGTTCCGCCTCACTTCTTTAAACTCCTGCAAGATATTAATCAACACATTCAAACGATTATCCATCATCGCTCTGTCTTCCAAAGATGCTTTCACAACTCATTTTACCTTCATTCATTCACTTTAGAAATGGCAAAAAAAAAGAAGAAAAGAAATAAAGGTGACCCTGCAGAATGGAAACACAATGGAAGAAAAACCACTTTCATCGATTTTTGAATTCTGTATCTCTGTGCCAGAAAGACACAGTCTAGTGAAATACACTATAACGATTAAGTCATTAATTATAAAGAAAACATTAAAGATTAATGAAAGAAGAGCAGCATGCCATGCTAGTCTGTATTGTTCAAGAGGGGCTTCTATAGAAGATGACTGAAACATATCTAATGTATTGTTTTCCATGAATAAAAAGTGTGCAGACTGTGCAATTAATAAACAAAGAAATAGTGCAATAATAAAAATTCCCTTAATATGCATATACGAAATAAATGTTATCTGTTAATATTACCTTCTTCTTTGCAAGTTTATATAGATGCAATAAGAATGTGGACGTGTCTGGAAGGACAGAAGAGAGATCTAAAATACAAGACAAAACTATCTGTAAAAAACATCTGTAAAAGTGTTAATCTATATTTTCAGTGTTCATTGAAATGCAAAAAGTGTTTAAAGCCACAGAGGAGAGGATTAGACTCTTAATGGAAGCTGAAAACATTTAAATAATTTAAATGAAAAATATTGAATGAACTAAATAAACTTTTTGGTTGACCGGCGCTTCAATTCTGTGTGAAATCTGACCAGTCCTTTGAGTTTTTAACCTAGAAGCAGTGCAATTTTACTATTATGGTATTTATTTATACAGTCTATAGTATTTATTTTATTTATTTTCTATATCATTATATAGTATTTTACATTTATTTTTATATTTTCCATTAACATTTTAATTTTAGTTCAATTTTTACTCATTTTGTCAATGTTTATATTTTTATTATTTCACTTTTAGTTTATTTCAGAACTTCATTTTTTTTTCTTTTTTCAGTTACATAATTTATTAATATTTTAAATGGTATCTTTCATATTCTGAAATTTAATTTGAATTTTTTTTAATTTAGTAGATTTTTGTCACTCCTATAAGCATTTTAAAAATGTTAAGATAATTTCTATTTCAGTTTTAGCTTAAGCTATTTTAGTACTTCTATGTTTTTATTTATTCTCAGTTCACATTTAATTAAATCAATTAAAGTAAAGTCTTTTTTTGTGAAAATCTGCATTTTGCATCTGCATCTGCATCTGATTTTGCAATTTTAGTATTTATTAATATTTTAACTATTTTTATATTTAGCATTTTTATCTCAGTTTGTGTTAAAGCATGGCATTCTTATTAGTTTTATAAATCTCAATATAGTTTTTATGAATTGTTGTTTCAGTTTCAGTCATTTTAACACGTTAATTTCTATTATATTATATATTTTATTATACATTGTTTTAATGATTTAGTTTAAGTTTTCATTCCAATTATAAAATAGTTAATTAAATTATAATACATAAAATAAAATTACATTAATTGTATTATTATTATTATAGTTGACGATTATAACCTTGCCCAGAAAAGCCTTTTATAGTGCACTGATCCTCCGGCTGATGAATAAATCGAGGACCATTAGGCCCCGGAAGCTACAGAGCAGCGAAGGGGTTTTAATGTTGATGCTGGTCTGATAATGCTGGGCAGGTGGCTTGTGTCTCTGACTGCTCAATGAGAAGAGGAGAGCATTAACATGGGCTTCATGCTACAACCACACTCCCCTCAAAGATCAATGTTTTCTAATTGACATAATGCACTTTGAGGCGTCCTCTGAGCAAAGCAAATAGTGCAAAACAACCTCATCCTCCTCTCCAAAAACATTAGTTATCAGAGGACATGTTCATAGAAAGAGACAAGGCTAATGCTGTTTCAGTCCAACAGAGGATGCTGTGCACTCATGACACTTTACAGAAATAAGACTGGAACCCATAAAACAGGTTCTGTTTCTTCAAAGGAGGCAGGAAACCTTCAGAAAATGTTGTTTGTTCCCCAAGAGGTCAACATTAATATTATATGGTTTTGCAAGCAACACCATTATTACTCTTTAGGTTTAGGTTGGAGTTATTTTAGTATCGTTGAGATGCCATGTTGAGTTTCTATTAAGTTTTTATTTTTAAATTTTCTAAAAAAAATAGAAAATAAAATAATAGAATATTAATAAAATCGTAACCGAATCTTTAATAAATTTGTTCCTTTTTTGTTTTTATAAATTTTGTTTCTGTTTTAATTGTTTTTTTAGAGGTTATTTTTATTCATAGAAATGTTGGCATGGCAACTAAATGAAATAAAATATGTTCCAGTTAAGTATTACAAAATGTAAATAAATAAATACATAAAAAAGTAATACAAAATAGCAAAAAAACTAAAACAAAATAAATGTGCAAAAAATAACAAAAATTCTATATAACAAAAGCACTTCAACAATTATTAAAACAAAACTATAATTTAAAAAATGGCAAAAAAAAATATTGTAAAGCTTTATTTACATCCTGATTCACAAATTTCAGATTAATTAATTAGTTAAATTAAAAAGAAAAATATGAATGAAAAAAATTATATACTGACACACACACATTTATATATATATATATATATATATATATATATATATATAATATTTATTTTCTATAAACCAAGACCACTGAGGTGGTACAGACCAAAATCACTAATTTTTTAATTATCTAAAACTGACAAAATGTTTTTTTTTAGATGATTATTAGTTAAAGGTTTCGTGCCTCTATTTATTTTAATACACAACACCAATTTGCACAGCGTTTGTGGATATAGTTTTGTTCACTATCATACTTAAAATTTCTGTTTTAAACAACCATTAATTAGCTGAGAATGTCAGCGTGAACAACACAACGACTCTTTAATAATTAAATGTACAGGCATCTGCATCAGCTAATGACAAGAGCTGCTTTAATCCTGCTTTTAAACTAAAACGGCCGTGGCCTTGTATACTGCACAAATTAAACATCACATTCTCTAACAATCAGTTTTTTTCATCCAGCTACTAATGTGATGTTCAGGCTAGAACTCAGTCTAAATAAACACGGCGAAAACAATCCAAAATAAACAACGCTTTCAGTTTTAATTAAGTCTCCATGGACACCACAGTTGCTCGGTGACACATTTATTGTTCGACGAAGGCAGATGAGCAGGTCCAACTTTTCCTGGCATGAAAAATCGAGCAATAAACAATATTCATGACTGATTTAAGCAGCAGGTCTTATCATTATTTAACACAGATCACAGAGGCTATTCTCACTTCAACCACCCAAAACACCTCAGAAACTGCTTGTAAGAACATCATTAATTCATTAAAGTCTGATGGATGGGACGGAACATCTGCAGAGGAAGGTCAGAGGTCATACACAGGAAGGTCAGAGGTCACAGGCTGCTGTGTTTTCCTGCAAAAGTCAAGCACATGTTTGCTATTAATTATTATTGAATTAAATAAGTGATTATTTGATACATGCAGTGTTTTACAGCTGAAAGAAGCCAAATAATTATCCAACTACAATTATGCATTTTATATATATACTGTATATATTATTACAATAGTATTACAGTGTTTATTAATATTTCAAATAAGCTTTATTAGCGGTTTTTTTATTTTTAGATTTTCAGTTATATTTTAATTTTAGTAAAAATAATTGTAATTTTGTTTGTGCTTTTGTCATTTATAGTGTTGTTTTCACACAACATAGCCATTGATTTACATTTTATAAATTATTTTTATATTTACTTTTGGATATATAATTTACATAAGTGAATTTTATAGCTAAAAAATACATGTATAAAATCAAGGAATTAGACAGAAATAAGTTTTTACTGGTATGTGTGTTCCCTTTGAATTTCTGTCTAATTATTGTTCAATATATTAATTTTGTATATATAATTTATGGAAGTTACATTTTATAGGTACACAAAAATGTAAAATAAAAATTGCACATAAAAATATACAGGCCAGAATAGTTACAGTTTTTTACAATCACTTTGCTTCTATTTTCAGAAGCTTGATGTAATTTTTCACAACTCTAGACACAAAACTCAAAACGGTTATCACTTGTAACACAGGATGTCTAATGTTCAAAACATTGCCTTACGCGTTCACATCTTTAAAGAAATCTTGCACTTGCACAATCATTGGTTCAAAACACAACTTTACTGTGAAATACCATTGAAACATAACTATAGATCACCCACACACAAGCAACCGATAGTTTCACTGTGTCATTGTTCGTACAATCATTAAATATTGTAGAACAAAATAGGTGATACAGGTTTCATTATGGTATTACATGTACAGTAAATACATCTCTGTAAAAGTACTGCAGTAGTAGAGACAATACTACAGACACAGTGGAATCATTGAACAAAGTTTGTAATATATTGATGCAAAACACTACAGTACTGTACAATTACAACATAGGTTTATTTGAATCAAAGCAAAAATAATTAGCTATGAAATTGAAACCCACCACACCATCTTCTGATATAGCCGCACACATGGTAAAGTTAGCCGCACATTGTCCAGGTACTTGGATGGTTTCCCGCTGGCCAATGAAATTCTGACCTCTCCTCCTTGTCTTGACCAGATTAAAACCTGCCTCATCCAAATATATGAATTTGTGATGGTCATCATCCGTCACCCTCTAAAAGTACATTTTAGAAAGAGATTTAGAGATTACTGTACAATGTAGAATTTTTGGGAATGTTTTTACAACAGCCATCTTGAAACTGAACTTACCTGAACATACTCCGTCCTCATTTGCTTCACTCTGTCTGCATTTCTTTCGAAAGGCACACGGTATAGTTGTTTTATAGATACCTGGTGCCTTTTTAGTATGCGTGCAATAGTCGGCAAACTTATGGATCCCACATTGTTGAACATGTCTTCATTGTCCAAGATATGCTGGTGAATTTCTGTAAGGCGAATATCATTTCTGGCCCGAACCAAATCAACCACAGCCTGCTCTTGTTGGTCAGTTAGAATTCTGCCTCTGCCTCCACTATTTGGCCTGGTCACAAAACTACTGTCAATACTGTAAATAGTCTGAAAAGGTGGTACAGTATTTGGGGCCATAGACACAGTGTCTGATGAAGCATTATGATAAAATATTAGGCTACATCCATGGATATTGTAGTCTAATTGGTTCATGCTCTGCACTAATTGGTGACAATGAATCTCGTTATCTTGAAACGTTCATGATTTACAGTAAACATGGAAGATTGTTTGTGTGTTTCCATACTAAGAGTAATGCAACAGTTACTTATCATTTTGAGCAGTTGTATCAATTGATAATTAGATCATTGTAAGGAAATGAATAGACACTCATTTGAAATGTAATGTGTGGATTGCCTTTTGAAATAGTAGCACTTTGATGTTAAGTTGTGTCATATTAAACAGGTGATTTTTGTTGAATGAACAAATGATCTAAGTTTTATGTGTATTGTATCCAAGCAATTGAGAAAAGGGTTAGAGTTTTGAAAAATGTGCATTTTGATCATTGGTTGTGAGTTTTGTGTCTAGAGTTGTGAAAAATGACATCAAGGTTCTGAAAATAGTAACAAAGTGATTGTAAAAAACTGTATTATTATATTAAAAAAAGTAATAAATTACATAAAAACAAAAAATTTGATGGAAATAGTTTTTTTGCCAATTTGTTTGTTCCTCAGGGAATTTCTTTTATATACACACACACACACACACACACACACACACACACACACACACACACACACACACACACACACACACACACACACATACACACACACACACACACACACATATATATATATATATAAATTATAATTATCAATTATTATAAATTCAGATATATTTAAAAAGGTGAGGTCCCCTTTTAGACAATTTGTAAATTGGTAGAAACAGTGTAATGTTATATAATTATGACTGTAATTTGAAACTTTTTATATAATTTTTATATATATTTCTATTTTATTTAAATTTATAATTTTTTTTTTTTTTTTTTACATTGGTGAATGTTATTTTATTATCTTTTATATACAATTTTTTCTGTTTGATAAATGTAGAGGTGGCAAAGTATACTCTGTAACATTATATAATTGATATTCTGCAGTGTTCATGGGGGTTTTGTAATAAAATGAATTAAAAAAACTAAGTTGAAAAAAAGAATTCAGATATGTTCCAGAAATTAGACTGAAATTAATTTTTGCCAGTTTTTGTGTCACCTATTTCTCTCTAATATGACAAAAATGTTTTATATATAATTGTATTTTATTAACTATAAATTACACTCGCACAAAGCAGCAAGTCTCCATGAAGATAAAGTATTGCAATATCCTGTATATTAAAACGTGCCCGGTGGTAAATGGGAACTTAAATCTTTTTCATATATATATGTATTTCTGCTCTCACAATTTCAGATGATCCCGATGAACTAGACAGTTTTATTATGGTTCTTCTTATAAAAAGTCCAATAAAGAGTATGTCCTGTGGCAGTGTGTGCTCTCTCCTGCTCATTACAGAGTCTGATATTGGACGATTCGACCTCCTCTGCTCTGAAATCGAATCACTCCGAGCGCTTTTACACTGCGAGTCACGACGAGATGATCTGAAACTTTAAAACTGCCCTCGAAAACCAGAGGCATCTTGACCTTTTGCAGTGCTGGAAGCCACAGACATCAGAGACCAAGCTAAACTTTAAAACTGCTTTTTGTGTTAAGGCTCTTGGGGCATTTGATTTGCTCTGTAACATTAACTTTCTACCAAGTTGATTTAATGTCTGCTTGGGTCACTGGATTTGCACAGAATGCAGATGTACATACAGATAGTGATGCAATGCAAGTATACTAGAATGCATTTTAATAATCATAGTTGCAGTTGAATGCTTGCAGTGTTGACAGCTAAAATTGTCCAACAGTGTAGATGACGTAATGTAGTTTTTATTTTTATTTTTATTCTTGAAGCAGGCAGAGCAATGCTGCTTGCAACAGCAATGTCATAGTTCGATTCCCAGGAAAAAAATATACTGTTTAGCGCATATCGTCAAATGTTTTCATTAAAAAATAATTATTAGGATGAACCTACCCAGTGCTTTTATTGTTTACTAAAACAAATAAAAATAATTTTCGACAAGTGAAGAAAAAATGTATTAACTAACAAATAAAATAAAATAAAGAAAAAAATATATATCAGATGAAAAATATTAACTTAAAAACTAGAGATGACATCTTGGCAACTAACTGAAATAAATAAAATTAAGCTGAAGTACCTAAAAAAAATTTACTAAAACAAACTGAAAAAAAAAAACAATTTAAAAACAAAAATAAAACTTAAAAATAATTTAATATTAGATTATATATATATAAAAAACTATAGATTGTGTAGGAAATTAACTGAAATAAGATTAAGTTCTTGAAAATTACTTAAACTGTTAAAAAAAAGCAAAACAGAATTTTTAAAAATCAAAAACCAATAAAATAATGACAAAAGCACATAACAAAATTAGTAAAACAAACTCTAAAAATAAAACCAAATTCCATATATTAATTTAAATATATATATTAATTAAAAATATTAATAAATCATAAATAAATTAAGTATTATTTATAGTAAATAAATAATATTAAGATAACACTGAACCCATCAAACTCCACATTTACATTTGTACATTTATTAATTAATATGCTTGATCCAAATCAGCTGACAAATGTGGAATAAAACAAGCCAACACACCAGCTCTGTCCAACTATAAACATTTAGTGCACGGGTTGCAAACTTGCCTACATCTAGTCTAAAGAGACGATTCGGTCACACAAGCAAACCGAAGCAACATCTCCGAAAAACAGCAAGTGCTTTGAAGTAGAAAGGACACGGATGAGCTGCATTAAGGTCTCTGTGCTTTTAATGAACTATTGGCTGTGCACCTGCTGCCACCCAGGATACAGCTTTCACAGTCTCTAATTAGGGAGCTATAGTCAAAGTGCAGCCTTAATTAGGCTCGGTGTGTGAAGCCACACGACTGTAAGGCCTACAGTCGAGGGTAAAAACGACAAATGCAGGAGCGCAGGACCCCGCAGGGCTGGTCTTAATGAGCTGGACTGCAAGCAGTGCGTGGGACGAAGGTCAACTCGTGAGAGTCTCTCTGCCTCGTGGGTCTGGATCAGTCCAGCTCGGCACAGCGTAGGTGTCTCTAAGCTCACAAACTCACACATCAGTGGGGGGGAACGGCTCTCGGATTTGACCTGTGGACGGCAAAGAGGAGAGACTGAGAACGGTGCAGGATGAAAAGAGCAGGAGAGCGAGGGACTCATGGAGAACGGGTAAAGGCATGGTCACACTAGACCACGGTTATTATTGTAAACTAGAACCATAAAAACATTTAATTACTAGAAATGCAGTAGATGTTAACTGAAATAAATATTTAAAATTAATCAGAAAAAATAAACAATTTAATATATATATATATATATATATATATATATATATATATATATATATACAGTACAGACCAAAAGTTTGGACACACCTTCTCATTCAAAGAGTTTTCTTTATTTTCATGACTATGAAAATTGTAGATTCACACTGAAGGCATCAAAACTATGAATGAACACATGTGGAATTATATATGGAATTATATACATAACAGAAAAGTGTGAAACAACTGAAAATATGTCATATTGTAGGTTCTTCAGAGTAGCCACCTTTTGCTTTGATTACTGCTTTGCACACTCTTGGCTTTCTCTTGATGAGCTTCAAGAGGTAGTCACCTGAAATGGTCTTCCAACAGTCTTGAAGGAGTTCCCCGAGAGATGCTTAGCACTTGTTGGCCCTTTTGCCTTCTGTCTGCGGTCCAGCTCACCCCTAAACCATCTCGATTGGGTTCAGGTCCGGTGACTGTGGAGGCCTGTGGAGGTCATGTATCAACCTTTTGTACGCACAAAAACTTTGCGTACGCCAGCTTTCACGGTCGGATTTACTAACAGTGAAATTACCGCAAGAATGTGCGTTCCTCCAAGCCAATTTCATGTCTGGCGTACGTTCAGTTCTCATTGTTTTTGTCCGTTGGTGACTCTTACAGGTAATGAAGTGAAGTTGCAAACAAAAAATTGTTCTACAAGTCTATCGCACCCCCACCTGTGGGAAGCATTGCAATTAATTTGCAATTTACAAAATAATTGACATATATTGTCACACGAGCCTTGTGGTAATATTATATCAATTATGCAATTGAATAAGAACATATAAAAGCATAACGGTATGCAAATTGATACAACCCTTAGTCTATGGCAATGGCAGCTTTGGCCTTATTAGAGGACATTGCTAATGGCAGAATCCGACGAGAACGAGAACCACAATGATTTTCTGGCCCAGGATGATGACTGGCTTATCAGCCGTTTCAGATTTCCAAGGGCTATCTTCTTGGAGCTCTGTGCCGAGTTGGGTCCGAATCTAAAGAGAGAGACAATGAGGAGCCACGCAATACCCGTTCCCTTGCAGGTGCTGACAACACTTGGTTTCCTGGCAACTGGTTCTTGCCAAAGGGAACTGGCAGACCGCTCAGGAATAAGCCAGTCGTCTTTGAGCCGGGCAATGCCAGCGGTATGGGACGGGATCATCTGCATGTCTACCAGATATATAAGGTTCCCATATGATGCAGTTGACCAGCCAAACATTAAAATGCAATTTGCAGTGATAGCCGGCTTTTCCTAATGTTATGGGAGCGATCGACTGCACACACATTGCTATAAAGGCGCCATCTGAAGAAGAATTTGCATATGTGAATCGGAAACATTTCCAATCAATAAATGTGCAGATAATAAGTGATGCATGTAATTATTGAATAACCCTTCAGGAGACTGCGGTTATCCACTAAAGACGTGGCTTTTAACCCCCCTCACCAACCCACAAACTGACCGAGAGCGCAGATACAATGATGCCTATTCTCGCACTCGTTCAGTTGTAGAGCGGGCGATTGGGCAGCTGAAATGTCGGTGGTGCTGCCTTGACAGGACTGGGGGGATGCTGTTATATCGCCCTGACAAGGTGTGCCGCATTGTGCTGGCCTGTGGTGTGCTGCACAATGTCGCACAGGCATGGCATACCACTTGGTGAGGTGGCAGCACCGCCAGATCACCCTGACCCAGGACCAATGCATGTGCAGCCCAACCAACAAGCCGTTCAGGTCCGCCAACATGTGATTGCAACAATATAAATGGTAATCAGAGACAAAGTTAATTTTTTGACCAAGTCCTTTAATGAGTGGCTTATGTCTGTGAGTGCGTCAGTGATATTTTTCAGGTCACTGTTAATTTCTCTGATGGCCATAACGATTTGCTGTTCTGACTCCAAAACAGCAGGCGTCAAGACACGGCCAGACGGACGGGCGTCAGCACTGGAAACGCTGGGCACAATGGGCGCTGGTTGCTCAGGAGGGGCGGACTCTGAGTGCCCCTCCTGAGCAGTGGATGTTTCGGCTGTTGCAAGTCTAAATAAACATGCACATGTTAACTGTAATTTAAGTCCGTTCCATTTTTAAGGGGCACACACATTTGCAATAAATGAAATGGATCCGTAAAATCTCTGGTGTACTTTTGGTCCGCTACACTGCATGTATTTGACAATGAAATAGGTACGCTATATGTACCAAAGTAAAAACAAATGAGAAATTGGTTACCTTCGTGGCAGTCCTGTAGTAAATCGGAGACTCCCACAGCAGCAGATACTACTCCAGAGAGTAAAGGGTCACCCATAATTGAGGCAACTCTCTGCTCAAAGGGTGTAAGTTCATCGACCCCTTTACCACTGCCTGTTCTGCCCACACTTTGTCGGTGCGCAGCAGTTCTCTGTTTAACGTCCACCTTTATATCAGACCATTTCTTTTTAAGGTCATTTACAGTGCGACTTTCAAATCCCACCACATTGACGGCTTCAGCCAAACTCTCCCACTCATATTTTTTCCTTTTGTTATTAATTCCGGAGGACAAAGTTCCAAATAAAATATTTTTTCTAGTCTCTATCTCTGATAGTAGCACCTCCAATTCACTTTCCGTAAAGTTTCGTTTCTTGCCGCTTGCTTTAGCCATTTTCTTACTGCTATCTATTGCCAAAGTGGACTCATTACCATATTTAAATTGATTTAATTAGGGGGGGAGACTGGGTGGGGCGTTGTGCTCGTGCATGTGCGCTCAATTTTACGTTAATTGGGATGAACAAAGAGAATATGCGTGGAATCCTCCGTACGCAGAGATTCATACATCTGTTTTTTTTTGTGCGTACGCACATTTACAGCTTTGTCCGTACGCAATGTTTTAGTATGAATTCAACGCAAGTCTTTGTACATGAGGCCCCTGGTCATCTGGCAAAGCACCACATCACTCTCCTTCTTGGTCAAATAGCCCTTACACAGCCTGGAGGTGTGTTTGGGGTCATTGTCCTGTTGAAAAATAAATGATGGTTCAACTAAACGCAAACCGGATGGAATAGCATGCCGCTGCAAGATGCTGTGGTAGCCATGCTGGTTCAGTATGCCTTCAATTTTGAATAAATCCCCAACAGTGTCACCAGCAAAGCACCCCCACACCATCACACCTCCTCCTCCATGCTTCACGGTGGGAACCAGGCATGTAGAGTCAGTCCGTTCACCTTTTCTGCGTCGCACAAAGACACGGTGGTTGGAACCAAAGATCTCAAATTTGGACTCATCAGACCAAAGCACAGATTTACACTGGTCTAATGTCCATTCCTTGTGTTCTTTAGCCCAAACAAGTTTCTTCTGCTTGTTGCCTTTCTTTAGCAGTGGTTTCCTAGCAGATATTCTACCATGAAGGCCTGATTCACACAGTCTCCTCTTAACAGTTGTTCTAGAGATGTGTCTGCTGCTAGAACTCCGTGTGCCATTGACCTGGTCTCTAATCTGAGCTGCTGTTAACCTGCGGTTTCTGAGGCTGGTGACTCGGATGAACTTAGTTTCTTTGTAGCGCTTGATGGTTTTTGTGACTGCACTTGGGGACACTTTCAAAGTTTTCCCAATTTTTCGGACTGACTGACCTTCATTTCTTAAAGTAATGATGGCCACTCGTTTTCCTGTACTTAGCTGCTTTTTTCTTGCCATAATACAAATTCTAACAGTCTATTCAGTAGGACTATCAGCTGTGTATCCACCTGACTTCTGCACAACACAACTGATGGTCCCAACCCCATTTATAAGGCAAGAAATCACACTTATTAAACCTGACAGGGCACACCTGTGAAGTGAAGACCATTTCAAGTGACTACCTCTTGAAGCTCATCAAGAGAATGCCAAGAGTGTGCAAAGCAGTAATTCACACTTTATTGTTATGTTTATAATTCCACGTGTGTTAATTCATAGTTTTGATGCCTTCAGTGTGAATCTACAATTTTCATAGTCATGAAAATAAAGAAAACTCTTTGAATGAGAAGGTGTGTCCAAACTTTTGGTCTGTACTGTATATATATATATATATATATATATAACGAATGATAACATTCATTAAATTCAAAACTTTTGAAATTTCAATGCTGCACGAATGCAATAGTGAATTTTAATGTTTTTGTAAATCATACACAAATATCGCCAAAACAAAATATGCATAAACAGTGCTTCAAAGATGCATGAAGAATATGAATGCATTAAGAGTTTTATGCATGGCTTCATCACTGTATATCAGTTAGGATGCTTCCTTAGAAGACAACTGCAGTGCAGCTCACTACAGAGCTCATTTATCTAGTGATGAGGATGCATGCAATATAGATTAGAGTTAAACTACTGGTTTGCATTGGGAAATCTCACTGCTCTATACATTTCTATGCATGAATGCAAAACACACACAGTGCATTACTCTGTAAAACCTCTCATGCTTTATAAAAAACAGGTTCATGTCGGCTCTTTGCATCTCCTCATAATGGCCCACGAGTCCCTGGTGTTGCCATGGCAGTAAGCAGCACAGCATACGACATTAAATCTTTGAGCTTCAGAGACATGTCGTCTTTTTAATGCTGAGTGCCAGTAAAACTGCCAAACAGGGGAGCGCAGACCACCTGCGAATGCTTTATAAGAGATCTGCCCTCTAAAACAGAGCAAATTCATCATCATAACTGTTCGCCGTACATTTTTTAGGGTGGTTAATTCGTGAAAAAGAAATGGGTCTCAGAAGAAACGGCAGGAGCAACAAATCTAGAGTTTAAGGGTGGATCTCACGAATCCTGTCAAGAATATGTTCAGGGCATATTTCCCTTTAAAATCAAAGAATACACTGAGCATAAAGAATATTAAGCATTGTGAAATTTATTTACATGACAATTGAAGTCATTTTCCCCTTAAATTCACATGCAATGTATTCCGCAAGGTTTGTTATCATAATGAAATAAATATTAATTGGAATAAAATACAATGTAGTAGTAGTAATAATAATAATAAATACTATATAGACGTATACAAATAGAAATGTCAAAAACACTAAAATAAAATTAAACGAAATTAAAGGAAAATTAAAATTAAAGTAAAATGAGTTGAAATGAAATAAAAACTAAAAATATTAAAATAAATATACTTATAACATAAAATTCCAATTAAAACTACAAAATTAAATCAATAATACATTAAACAAAATTAGTCTCCTAGCATATCATGTAATATATAATATTATAATATTTAGTTTTATTTATTTTAAAATGTGCATTATATTTAAAGGTGAATCTTATTAGATTCTGCCTACTGCAATATTTATTTTTCTTTTATTAAAATTAGAATTGATGGCAACAAAAAACAGCCATTATTTTACATAGATTTTATTTGCAAATTAAATAATAAATATATTTATTTTTACATTACAGTAATGATAATATAAAGAAGGTTTACATAATTGTTATGAACATAATGTTACAATAAATAAAATCTTTATGGTCCTTAAATATACCGTAGGCTTTGTTTCTTTATATAAAATTAAACTTCTCACCCAAAACCCCCCTCTATTTCAGTTCGGCTGGTGGGTGTGTTGGTATAAAATGTAAAAATTCTATGACAAATATAAATAAATAAATGTATATATGTATATATCTATATATATATATATATATATATATAGGTTCTTATTTCTTTTGATTTTACTATTTTTCCCATAAATTCTCATTTATGCAATGCATAGGGCAAGGTTATTATTCTTAAATAAGACTAAGACCATAAAAAAAGTTCATTATTATAATTAAATAAAAAAATTTCTCTTAATTCTAGCATTGAAACACGAAATGTTCTTGACCATTAGTTGCTGTTGAAATCAAGCAGAACACTTAGCAATAATTTAAGCAACAGCATAACAATGCATTAAATACTACTCTGAACAACTGAGCACCCAATACCAACACCCTAGCAAACACTCAGAATGGCTGTAACAATGCAAGATAACAATGCATAAAAAAGTACTCTGAATATTTGAGCAATTCCTTTAGCAGCCACTCAAAATACTCAATGAACAGCATAAAAATGCATCAAAACCACTTTTTTTCTTAATTCATGTATTTTTATTTGTATTATCTGAATATTGGCTATTATTTTTGTCTGACAAAACAATAAATGGCAATAAATCTTATTCTAAAACTCATTAAAGCATAAGAAGGACAAACCGCACGTTAGGATATTTCGAATTTCAGTCAACTTTTCACTCAAACTATTACTCTTATAATATTGTTTCATAATGAAAAGATAACATTAAAATCAGCAAAACTGAAGCATTTTCACTGATGTTCTCAGACTTTTGGACTCCATAAATATGCATAATAAGATTCAATTATCTGCGAAGACTAAACACAAGCCAACAAGACTGAACACATGTAGTAAAGCAGGATGTTGCTAGGAGACAGGAAAGTTAAGCACTCGTACTCTCTCACTATGATGTCTTTCATTTCATGTTTAATCCCCTGAAAAAGCTAGAAGCTGCTGGGATCTCTCTCAAGATGAGAGTGACCGTCAGAAGAACACCACGGCTCATGCTTCAGCTCTCTGTGAAGTAACCCTGCACTGGGAGGAATCCACGAGAGCTAGACGTAATCCACAGTCCATCTACACACACACACACACACACACACACACACACACACACACAGAGAGAGAGAAAGAGACAACAACACAGCATATAGCACTGAGCTTGAACTGTCCTGTTCTTCAGATGCTTCTCGTGAAATAAAGGCCCTTTTACTCTCAAATACATCTTCTCTTTCATTTCCCGAAGAGATCTCAGCAATCTCAAATCTCAGCTCAGATTTGACAAAACAACAAAAAGAATGAGATCTCAGTATGAACTCGTCAAACTCTTACAAGATCAAATGATCTGAGCTGCTATCCACATTTATTTTAGATCTATGCATGTCAGCAATATACTCATTCATCAGTGTTGTTCCTCTTCAGGAACTCGAGCTGTGTTAAATGCACTTTTGGGAACGCGCTTAGCGTGAGCGACTCTGAATATCGTGTGTAATCAGTCCAATGGAAGTGCATGACGTCACAGGCGGGGTGACGTAATCGACCAGGAAGCTATAAAAGCACGTGCTGCACAGCTGGCGTCAGCTTCGCGTCTTTCAGCAAGTTCTCTGTGTGTGAATGTCACTTGTTTGTCTTGTGAGTCTTATTTACTGTTGTCTGTCCAGTTAGAGCTCCTAGACATGCCGAAGAGCAAGGTGAAATCTAAGCATTGTGATGGCGATTCCAAATTGTGCTATAGGTTGTGTGTTCCATCCTGCCCGCGATATATAACGGGTGGGGATACACACAGCTTATGCGTGGTTTGCCTGGGAGTGAAGCACGCTGAGTCGGCTCTCGAGGGGGCCGACTGTCCGCACTGTGAGCGAATGTTGGCGCGGCTGCTTCGTTCCCGGAAGGCCCTCTTCGAGGAGGGGGCCTTCGCCAGCGTTCCCCGCGGTGCTGGTCCCGCTTCTGCCGAGGCAGAATGGCAGCTGCACTCGTGGGGTTCGCAAGTGGATTTGGTGGAGGGAATGGAGACGGGCCAGTCCTTATCTCCTTCCGCTTCGTTCCCGGAAGGCCCTCTTCGAGGAGGGGGCCTTCGCCAGCGTTCCCCGCGGTGCTGGTCCCGCTTCTGCCGAGGCAGAATGGCAGCTGCACTCGTGGGGTTCGCAAGTGGATTTGGTGGAGGGAATGGAGACGGGCCAGTCCTTATCTCCTTCCACTTCCGCCAGATCCGGCGCCCAATCCCTGGAGTCGGAAGCACGCTCAGCGGTTCCTTCCACCCAGGGAGAGGGATCGACGCTCCACCTCTCTTCCTCCGAGGAGGTTGATGTGGAGTCGGTCGACAGGGATTCGCCACCCCATTCACCACAATATGAGGAGCTCTTGGAGGTGGTTACTCGTGCGGTGGCCAAATTAAATATTGAGTGGCCCGCCGAAAAAACAACTGAGCTGCAGCGAAGCAAGCTCGATGAACGCTTCCTGCGCGCGAGTCAGCCACCTCCCAGCCGGGGCCTTCCATTCTTTCCCGACCTGCATGATGAGATCGCCAGGTCGTGGAAACGCCCATTCTCGGCCCGCCTCTACATCCCCTCATCTGATTACTATGGTAATGTGGTGGGGATGGGAGAGCACGGCTATAGAGCTATCTGTCCCCCGGTGCGGCATCGTCTCTGAAGGCCCCGGCACTGCCCTCAAAGCCACTCAGAACAACATCAGCTTTGGTGGGCAAAGGGTATGCGGCTGCAGGTCAGGCTGGTGCGTGTCTGCATACCATGGCGGTGTTACAGGCGTACCAAGCCGACCTGCTTAATGAGCTACTGGCCTGTTCGGCGACGCAGTCAATTCTGTCGTCGACAGGTTTCAGGAGGCCCGCAAACAAGCGGCGGCATTCCATAAGTTCCTCCCTCGTCGCTCCCTCGGGGCATCTGGGCGGGAGATGCCCCAGCCGCACCCTAGCTCCTCGTACCGCGAGGCACAAAAACAGAGCATCGCCTCTCTCGGCGGAGGTCTTCTAGGCCCAAACAAGATCTCAGGGCAGTCATAGAAACTAAGAAGTCCTCGGCCAAGAAACCCTGACGCCAAAAGCCCAGGGTTTCAGAGGGCAATCTCTGCTGGGGTAGAGCGGTACACACCGCAGTACACGGTGCCCGTCTCGCCTCAGCGCCCTCTGGGGGCCGGTCTGCCAGCCCTGCCAGTGTTCCAGGGTGCAGCGGTCCCCAGCGAGCATCGGTCTCAGTATCTTCCTGCGGGGGCCTCTTACACCAGAAGTCAGTCTCGAGAGACTGATTCCCTTAGTAGATTATTTAGCAGCATGGAAACTACTGCCAAATGTATCTCAATGGGTCCTGCACATAGTAGAAAAAGGCTACCGTATTCAGTTCGGCTCTGCACCGCCAAAATTCAACGGGGTCATCCTGATGATAGTCGGCCCCAGGCAGGGTCTGGTTATGGAACAGGAAGTGAAAACCCTATTAGAGAAGGAGGCCATCGAGGTGGTCCCTCCTCAAGACAGGGAGTCCGGATTTTACAGCTGGTATTTCATAGTTCCAAAGAAGGATGGTGAGTTGCGTCCGATTATAGAATTGAGGGTCTTAAATCGTTCAGTTATGAGATTGAAGTTCAGAATGCTCACAATCAAGCATATTGTAGCTCAGATCACAGGAAGTTTCTGAGGTTCGCTTTCAGGGGTGAAGCTTACCAATATCGAGTACTTCCCTTCGGCCTTGCACTCTCACCCCGCACGTTCACAAAATGTGTAGATGCAGCTCTGGTCCCCCTGCGCAAGCAGCGCATCCGCATTCTCAACTATATCGACGATCGGTTGATTTTAGCTGGAGTTTCTACAGGCTAGGCTCTCTGCAGGGTTGACCCACTCCACGCTGAAGGTTTACGTGGCGGCCATTGCGGCCTACCATGCCCTTCTCGATGGCCAGTCTTTGGGAAGACACCCCCTAGTTACACGTTTCCTCCGCGGTGCGCTGAGGCTGAGAAATCCAGTATGGTCTTGTATTCTCCCGTGGGACTTGGTTTTGGTGTTAGAGGCAATGTGCAAACCCCCGTTTGAACCCATTCAAGATATTTCAGACAGACATCTTACACTTAAAACCTCCTTTCTGTTGGCTATCACCTCTCTGCGGAGAGTAGGAGATCTTCAGGCCCTCTCTGTGGCCCCCACCTATCTTGAGTTTGCACCTGGCATGACCAAAGCATTCATATACCCTCGAGCAGGATATGTTCCCAAAGGTTCCCTCTGTTACACCACGACCTGTAGTGCTGCAGGCCTTCTGTCCTCCTCCCTTCCGGGAGCCCGACCAAGCGATGCTAAATTGTATGTGTCCAGTTTGAGCGCTGGACGCATACGTCCACAGAGCTGCCCTGTGGAGAAAAACTGACCAATTGCTTGTATGCTACGGTCCCCCCAAGAGGGGTTCTCCTGCTTCTAAGCAGACTATTAGTCGTTGGATAGTCGAGGCTATCATTGCCACCTATGAGTCCTATGGTCATCCTCCGCTGTCGGGAGCCAAGGCTCACTCTACTCGGGGTACGGCGGCCTCCAAGGCCTTCCTAGCAGGTGTATCCATGCAGGATATCTGCAATGCTGCGGGGTGGTCCATGCCCTCTACGTTTGTTAAATTCTATGGCCTAGATATGCCAGTCACTCCAGGCGCTTCTGTCCTCTTGTCCTAAGCTGTGCTCTTTCGAATACACACTAGGCAGGGGTTTGGTAGTCTGGCGGCGTTGGTACTCGTTCCCCAAAGAGCATTTGACGCAGCTCGAGTTCCTGAAGAGGAACGTCTCTAGGTTATGTATGTAACCCAAGTTCCTCGAGGGAACGAGACGCTGTGTCTCAAGGCCATACCCCCGGCACCCCTGCCGGCGCTTGCTGGTACTCGAAGCTGACGCCAGCTGCACGGCACGTGCTTTTTATAGCTTTCTGGTCGCTTACGTCACCCCGCCTGTGACGTCACGCTCTTCCATTGGACTGATTACACACGATATTCAGAGTCGCTCACGCTAAGCGCGTTCCCCAAAGCGCATTTGATGCAGTGTCTCGTTCCCTCGAGGAACTAGGGTTACATACGTAACCGAGAGACGTTTTATTATTATTATTATTTTAGTATTTAGGAAAATTTTTAATTAGCCTAATTTTTTTTTGTTATATGCTTTTGTCGTATTTATCATTTATATATATTTATACACACACACACACACAGACACACACACATATATATATATATATATATATATATATATATATATATATATATATATATATATTTCTGTGCAGCTTTAACGTTTTTAAATGCAGTTTTTGTCGTCTTTTATTAAATTTAGTTTTCTTTGAATTTTTTCTTATTTACATTTTTCGCCTAATATTTAGATTTTATTTCAGCTTTATTTAACTTACAGAAGAATAATTTGTGATAAATTTAACAACAGCAAAACTATAATTACCATCATTACATTACAATAAACATTTATATTTCATTTTATTTCAGCTCCAAAAATCATTTTTCACAGTTTTAGTTCTAGTTCACATTACAATAACAAAACTGTCATTCGTGTCTATTTTTATTCCTTACTACATAAATAGATAAACAGAGATAGATAGATAGGATTAGTCAGATAGATAGATAGATTAGATAGAATTAGTCAGATAGATATAATTAGTCAGATAGATAGATTAGATAGATATAATTAGTCAGATAGATAGATAGATGGATAGAATTAGTAATTTGTTAACCATAACTGTCATCCATTTCTATTTTTATTTCTTAATAATAATAATTATAATAAAGAAATAACCGGGAACTCTATTAATTAATTTTAATTCATTACTTCAGTTAGTTTCTTAGTAAAGGACAGCTGCAGGGCTTCTCACGCTCTTATTTGTCGCCACCAACAAGGATGAAACAGACTCATAAGAGCAACCTCCGGCTTCTTCCTGTTACCTGGAAGATTTGTAATGCAAATTTTTCCTCTGAGATTAAGTGAGGACGTCACGTGCAGCAGAGTGAAGCTCGCTTTCTAATTACGACACTGCAGGCTTACAGAGCGGCCCACTTCCTTTAATGAGACAGGAAATTCATTTCTCGTCATCGTCTTGCTTTTAAGGACTTACGCTGACAGGGGAGCTCTGCTCTGGAAAGAACATCACAGATTCTTGAGAATAAAGTCTCTGATGAGTTCAAGTTTTACATTGCTTAATTAGGAGAGACAGGCGGCAGTTGTAACACACTAAACATCTTCAGTCGCCAATAATCTGGAGTGATGACACCCAACAAATGATCAGTTGAGTGCAAAAAGAAAAAAGATTCTGTGATGTGATGTGAAAGTCAATTCTGACTTTACATCTCGCTATTCTGATTTAACATCTCACAATTCTGTTTACATCTCACAATTCTGACTTTATATCTCGCAATTCTGATTTTATATCTCGCAATTCTGACTTTATTTCTCGCAATTCTGACTTTATATCTCGCAATTCTGATTTTATATCTCGCAATTCTGACTTTATATCTCACAATTCTGTTTTATATCTCACAGTTCTGACTTTATATCTCGCAATTCTGTTTTATATCTCACAGTTCTGACTTTATATCTCGCAATTCTGATTTTATATCTCACAATTCTGATTTTACATCTCACAATTCTGACTTTATATCTGGTTATTCTGACTTTATTTCACATATGCATATTTGCCTCTTGTACACTCATGTGTATCTTAATATTTAAGACTACAGTATACTTTTTCATGCACATTTTATTTTCTATTCTATATTTAACTCTACAGTATGCATTTTATTTTACATTTTATTCTTATATATTTGTTTACTTTTATTTAATTCTTTCATATCTATATTTATGTATATTTTCCTCTGTGTTGTATTTTTTAATTAATGCACTGTCCATGGAGCAGACCTGACTCACATTTCACTGCTGGTTATATCTCTCTCTGTGTAATCCTGTATGTGACGAATAAAAATCTTGAATCTTGAATCACACACTGATGTAATTAGTGTAAGTGATGTAAGGTCAAAGGTGTATGTTTGTAGAATAATTTACAATGGCTTCAAACACTGCTCAACCAATCAGAATCAAGGACTGGAACTATCCATTTCATAATAATAAATTTAGTGGCAATGACAATTTTATTTATATAACAACATTAATTACAAACTAGGGTTGTCCACAGTGCTGTACAACAAAAAATAACAACGCAAAAACACATTTACTTAAAAAAAGACAATGGATAATAAAATAGCAATAAACATTAAGAAAGGAAAGCATTAAAAATAGTATTAAACTAATTAGTATTTAATAGACATCACTACAGTTATGTATATTGTGTTCCCCCTTAAATTTCCAGTAAATATCATCATTGAATTTCTCTGATATAAAACTACTCTTACAGTTTTGTCCAAACCGCCCACTTTTACCTCCGAATGAAAAAATGAATCTTAGCTGGCATAGTTACAGGAATCAAGTCTTTAATGTTTCAATTCAGTAATTTTTAATTACATTTATGAAGAGACAGGCAGTAAGTAGCTTTTGTTCATGTCCTTCTTGCCTTCGGCAGGCTGTGAAAATAAATGTAAGAAAGGACTCAATTAAGGCATATCTTGTACAAGCGAGAGAAAATCACTGGAGTGTAATGGAAAAACTGTTCTATTTTCCTTCAAGCTTCCATTCCCGGCAAATAGCACCGAAAACCATCCCAGGGACGAGGACAAATATTAGTGTAATGAGACAAATGCCAAGGCCCCGCGCTGGGGCCGTCACAGAGAGACGATGTTGACGATGTTTGAGAAGACGTGCTATTTGTTTAGCTATGGTTCTCGCTGACAGAACAGGGAATTGAGGCGAGATGGAATTGCAAGTGATGGAAGTGATTCGACAACACATGCTTGCAAATAAATTGTGTTCTCTCATATCAGCAGAAGGGCTGTAATGGGAATTCAGATTTGTTTGACAATGCTGTAGCTATATTGGATGAAGTAATGAAGTCGTTTGGCTGTAAATGCGTGCTGCGCTGCAATAATACATGAAAGCATGCATGTCTTTGCATGCAAAACTCACTGTAAAAATGCTAGGCTGCTATGGACAGGTCATTGTCAGTCCATAAGGTTTTTAAGAGTGCTTCTCTCCTGATCCAAAATACACTGCTGTTGAAACGTTAGGGGTAAAAATGCAGTAAAATTGTGAAATATGATCCTTTAGAAATCATTCTAATATGCTGATTTGCTGCTCAAGAAACATTTCAGATTATTGTCAATGTTGAAAACAGTTGTGCTGCACGGTATTTTTTGTGGAATTTTATTTTTTTATAGTTTTATTTTCCAGGATCCACAGATAAATAGAAAGATAAAGAGAACAGAATTTAGTCGAAGAAGAACCCTTTTTTTGTAGCAATATAAATGCATCCTTACTGAATAAAAGTATTAATTTCTTCAATAAAACACACACTCAAAAAAACCTTTTAAGCAGTAGAAATAAAGGAATAAATAAAATGTGCTATTTATTTATATATTTTTTGTTAATTAAAACTGAAACTAAAACCATTAAAAACATTGAAAATAAAATAAGATACTTGAAATAAAATAAGCTATGAGAAATCTTTTATGGAAATAATTATTCCTTCTTTCTTTCTTTCTTTCTTTCTTCTCATATTAATTTTCATTTCTGTTTTTCTGTTTTAATTTTCTCTCTGGTTTTCTCAGATTTTTGTTGTAAATGTATTTATTTATATTGTAATACGTTTTATTTACATCTTATATTAATATAAATATGCTTACCTTTCAAATCACAGAATTGTTATTTTATAGTTTTTTCTTATTTCCGATTTCAACACCACAAAAGTTTTATAAAAAAATAAAATAAATACATTAATTAATTAATATAAAAACTTAATCATATTTATGAACTATCAATCTGGCAGAGTAGCCTAAATCTTGCCTTAAAATAACAAAAATACAATGCTTGGATGCTTTTGAGAAACACAGCCGAAAATAGTCAGGAAAATATAGCTGTAGGGGATCGAAACAGCATGAGGGCGAATACATGAAGCCAGAATTTTCATTTTGGGATGAATTATTTCAATTATTTGACTATATTATTTTATTTGGATCTATTTTTTTTCTATGTTGTGACCTGGAGAGGATTTAAAATTTTCTCTCCAAAAATGCTACTTAATTTTATCACACTGGAATAAGGCTTACTTACTTTGCTCAAACATTGCATAACAATTCCCAAATTGTATTCTATTTATTTATTTTTGTAATTGTTTTTTTTCACTGTGTGATATTTCTGGTAAAAAATGAGCAGCCTACAAAAGATAGCATATAATTTGCTTATTATGCTATATTATCAACAAATTTTGCAAAATGAGACATTGATGATTGACTTTGACTTCATTTGGCTTTTATATACAGTATATATATATATATATATAGAAAATTAAGGATGGAAAAATCACACTGTGTGCTTTAATGTTTAATCTGGAATTTTGTTTTGAAAGGCTTTAATTTTGTAAAAAAAAGTACAAAGTCACACTTGTGACTTCCTGTGCAAAATAACTGGTCTACGATAAAAAAAGAAACACAAAACCTGTCCTAATTGAAAGAAAAAAAGCTGATGAAAAGATTTTAGCCAATTTTTCTGACCACAAGTGGTACTTTATGCCGTTTATTACAAAATAAAAGCATTCAAACCACCAAACTTCCTGGTTAAACATAAAAAAAGTGCAGTTTTTAAATATTTTTTTTAATATTGACAAAATTGATGCACATATTATGCTATTTTTCAGTCAAAAAACTGAGGTGCATGCAGATCAATAAGCCATTTGCCATTTTGTACAAAATAAAAGCAGTAACGTGGCGCTCAGCGAGAGACAAACAGAAAAGCCAGTTATCCCCGGGTTGATATCAGGTGATTTGTGCAATCAGAAGTAGCCTTTCTTCGCTTTGGCACTTTGCAGTTTTGAGAAAGATGAGCACAGAGTCTCATATGAATGCACTTATGTCTAAAACCTAAGCCTGAAAGACAGAGAGATGTGAAAAACACCATAATGGTCCAACTTATTTACACATGAATGTGAAAAGCATTAATCCAGATTCAGTCTGCAGAGACAATGAATGCTCCCTCTCAGTTCTGCTCTTTTGTTACTTCTATTCAGCCAATCATTATATAATCCTAAAATTTTAGGATTTTGTGCACCAATATTTCAGTGCACTCTTTCTGTGACTAATCAAGTGTATGTTAATGAGCGTCGCTGATCATATGACAGATTTTCATCAAGAACATGATCATCAGGTTTTGTTCATGCAGCTCCAGTGCTGATGGCATTAATGCAAAAAAGGCTCATAAATGGTTAATCTGATAATATAAAAGTATATTTTAAAATACGTGAAAATTACATATTAAAATATGATGCAATATATAAGCATTTCAAACAGTCTTCTGGATCACTCTGTATATTAGTGTTGTTATTGTTTACCAAAACAAAAAAATAAAATAAAAACGTAAATGAAAATTGCAAATCAGAAATGTTTAGTTGCCAGCTCACTAAAATAAAATAATTTGAAATTCAAGTACTAAAGTTACTAAAACGAAATTAAATGAAAGCTAAATAAGATATAAGTTACAATTAAATAATATATTTAAATATATCTTACAACAAAAAAAGAGAAAATAAGAGGACACAACAATTATATTGTCCGAGTGACACGTCATATATATTAATTCATAAAATAATACGTTAGTGAAATAAATAAATATACCTCAAACAACAACAAAGAAAAGATAGAAAACCAACTAATGATTTTGTCTGAAAGAGACATATCTCTATATTAATACAAGATAAAATATATATATATATATATTATAAATAAAAACATTTAAATAAAATAAGAGAAAACGAGAGAAAATAATTCTATAGTTTGACATATACATATTTTTTAAATAAATAGATTTACAAGAAAAACAAGAGAAAGCAAGACGGAAAATAATTATGTTGTCTGACACATATATTTGTATTAATATTAATGAATTAGCTAATTAATATACAAAAAAAAAGAGAAAACCAGAGGAAAAAAAAAAATATTCTACTGTCTGAAAGATACAGTTCTTCGTAAATAAAAAATAAAAATGAGAAAACAACAATTCTATTATATATATATATATATATAAATGATATTTAAAAACATATATTTCATGTCAAGTAGTGTTTAGTTTATTTTAAATAATCAATTATTATAAAAAAAAATCATAATGTATGTTTTTTTAAAAAGGTTGTTTTTGTTTTAAAAGGTTTATTTTTAGTGAACTATAATAACCTTGCAATATTTCCGTCTGTTTTTCCACACAACACTATAATGAAAAGTTTTAAAATATAACAGGTTATATAGAACAACATACAAATATGATTTTGTTTTTAAGATTTAGACTTCAGTATATAGTTCAGTCACTGGATGGACGGATGCACTTGAAATGCCGTCTTTTTTCCCAATGTAGTTTTCTGTCTTCTTTCTGACCTTCAGTCTCTTCCAGTTTATAAATGTGTCCCTGAAGCAGTCTGAAGTCTCTGGGGTATATTTGTAGCAAAAGCCAACAATACGTTGTATGGGTTAAAATAATACAGTTTTATTTTATGCCAAAAATCCGAGCGAGATGAACACTTGGCTCTCGTTTTTCGTCTCACAAGCACAGTGAGACTCCGCTCGACCTTCATCCTGGTCCTGACAGGCTTTATCACTCATCCTCACATCATCTGTCCTGCGTCTGAGGCTTGATTTACTGAAGAGACCTTTCTGAGCCGTCTTCCCGAACCATAACCTCCACCCGAGGAGCATGACCGGGTTCTGAACAGGAACAAAAATATAACCCTGAGAGAGATGAAGAGGAGGACGATGAAGAGCTACGTATATGTGATGGACCATGGAGTTCATAATCAGCTGGAACGTTCACAAGAAGAATAGAATCTGGTGTAGAATTGCAATCTGTGTAGAACAGAAATCTTTACTTGTCACACTATTTCTGAAAGCTGACACTCAAACAGCAAATCTGTAAAACCATACACTAATTCTCTACTTTTTTTTGCAACACAATACTTTACAATGTCAATAAAATGTTGTTTTGTGCATTGCAGTAATGAGAATTTACGGAGTTTTTAATTGTTATGAAAATGTGAAAATGGGAGGTTTTTTTTAAAGGAAAATTTAAAGTCTATTTTCATTCTTTTATTATTGACTTAGATATTTAGTTTCTTTTTTTTAGATGTATTCATGTCTTCACTTACTGTATATTCCAGAACATCCTCTTTTATATCTTTTGGATGTTTTGAAATATAATACCCAGCTTTAGGCATCTTTAGGAGCTGATGTATTTTTCACAAAGTTTTAAATGTGTTTGCTGCTGTCCTTTTCCTGCAGGGGTTTTCTTGCTGGATGAATTTGCATGTGACCTATTTTTAATGCAATTTATGTTGTGATGTTTATTTCTGATGCAGATCTCCAGCTGAAACTTTGAGAGATTTTGATGCGATGAGTTGATGTTCATCACTGATCGAACACAAAGATAAAAACACTTGTCACATTCATGACTGAAGCTGTTCTGGTGAAATAATCATTCTTCATTATATACTTTCAACTAACATTTGACTGTATTACTTCTTGCATTAAACATGTTTAATCAACCAAACAAAGAAATCAATAAATAAAGTTATTTAATATTTTGACAACATTAACAAGAACATGTTCTGGTCATATATATATATATACCAACAAATTAGATTTTTACGGAAGGAAGGAATGAATGAATGATGAATAATTAAATTATTTTGCTTAAAGGAATGACTAAAATAATAAAAATTGCTAAAAATAAATAAATAAAATAAAATATTGCTATTTTTTTCATTGTGAGAGTAAAAATATTTTATATAATATTTTGCAATATCACATTTTGCTTAAATCAATTTAAGTGATATTTAAAAACAATATTTCAATTTTTTACACTGTAATAATGTAAAAAAGAAAGATGAAAAGAGAGAAAAAGAAAGAAATAAATATTTTAATTAATTTAATTAAAGTATATTTTTAAATTAATTAAACTAAATAATATTTAAATTAAATTTTAACATATAGTCACATACAAAATAGTTATTTTAAAATATTTCACAATTTTACTGTATTTTTGATCAGCCTAGGTGATAAAAAAACTTGCTGACCCTAAAGTTTTGAATGGTATATTTGTCTTAAGTATTATTGTCCAGCTTTAAACCAGCAAAACACATTTGAATACATTAGTAATAAATAATAAACTTACTGTACCAATGAGTAATGCAAAAGCAAAATTGCTTAATTAAAATTGTTTTTTTTTTTTTGCATTGCGACAATAAATAAATCAAAATGCTGAAAATATTTTAGGTAATATTTTGATTTTATTAAGAACCTGTTCAGGTAACGTTTCACCCCCAAATGCAAATAAAATGAATTAAACGAATACATATTTTGCTATTTTTTACAACTTTTTCCTTTTTGCCTTTCTTTTCTTTCTTCAATTAATACATTTTTTTCATTGCGTCATTTGTCATTTTCCATAATTTGATTTGACCAAGAAAATGCTCATGTTATTTCACCCCGAAATGATATTTGGAATATATTAATGTCCAGAACATGTACAAATCTAGTCCTATTTAAATTAATTATTTTATTTTTAAATATAATATTACATTTATTTTCATTCATTTTATTTTATTTAATTCATTCAAATCATAATTGAATGTTCAATTACATTTGATTGTATTTTTATTTATTATTTTATTTCAAAATTAAATATATTACATTTTATATTTATTTTTATTTGACTTATTTAATTCATTTTAATTTTACTGAAAGGTTGGGAATATATTTGTTTTCAGACAATGTACAAATCTAGTCCTATTGTATTTGATTTTATTTTTAATTAACATAAATACAAAATGATGTAGTAATAGATTAATTTATGACAAGAGTGCACCTAACATTTTTTACATCATAACATGAGTTCTGACCTTTGTCACAGAAAGTCTTCTTAGTTAACTTTTTCTCGATCACGTTTTAGAAATCATAAGAAATTTTCAGTTGAAAACTTAAAAAGTCAAAATTCATCCTTTGAAACCCATTTTAAAATCAGACATTGCATTACCATGAAAATGGTACATCAAAATCATGTTACAAAATGTTTTCGTTCATGAATTATAAAAAAATTAAGTTTGGATAGTGCACTTTCACGTCTATGTTAAAAAAATGTGGGTTTAGGGGTTAAATAGAATTAATCTTTATTATTTGTTTATTTTAAAAAATGGATTTGTCTAATTTTATGTATCTAAAAATTTAATTAATTTAAATTAAGTTAAACTGAAAGATTTGGAATATATTTGTGTCCAGAAAATGTACAAATCTAGTCTTATTTTTATTAATTATTTTATTGTTTAATTTAATGTAATATTATCTTTTACTGACCCTAAACGTTAAACCTTAAATAGCATTGTCCTATTTTTGCAAAACACATTTGAATACATAAATAATAAAAAGTCAATAAATATATAAACCTACTTTACCAATGAGTAATGCAAAAATAAATTATTATAATTTTTTTTAAATTATTATTATTATTGTTTCTTTTCTTTTTTTAGTTGACAAAAGTTTTTCTTCTACTGTTGTAGATGCATTATTATTTTTACTTTCCCTTTCATAGGTCACTTCGATGCTGCGGTGACGTCACCACGTATGGGAACACCTTCGGTGTGACGAATGTCTGAAGCCCTATACCATCCCGCCAATCCTATTGGCCAAATAGCGCGTGGCACCGCCCAGCATGCGTAGGCATATATATACCTGGTGCCGCGCGCCATTTACCTCAGATTTCATTCCTTCAGTACGAAGCGAATCTTCTGTGCCCTATTATCTCGCGTTCTCAGCGATCATCTACGAGCAGTATACTCCTCTCCGCGGACGCGATGAGTCAACGAAAGGTAGGAGCCGTATGATGGGTTGTCACGAGGAGGCACTTATGAGAGGTTCGTTGCAGCCTCTCTACAGGTTCTCTCCTTGATAGCCTATGGCTACAGTAAAATATGCATACACTTCCCCTGTGCACTAACGCCATTAGGAAGTATCCGCGCTCTGGAGTGTATTTCTTAAGTCGCCTCGCGTCTAACCCCCACCGTTTCGCTTCTGCGGTCGCCGAGGCCCCGCACGAGGTGTTGGTTAGGGGCGATATGTGCGGCTTGACTATGAATACAGTGATGCACTGGAGTTCCATGTGCTCGCTCTCCCCCACTCGAGCGCGTTAATCAACAGTTTTTGCTCTTCAAATGGTGGATTACGGCTCACACAGCCGCCGCGTTTTCGCTAGCGGCTTGGCCCGATGTTATCTTGTTGGATTGAATCCTGCCGTGGATACGCTTCAGGATTATATACAACGAAACGCAGCGAGTTTGACGCACACGCTTTTCTTCATGTTAATATGCCAGGGACTATGCCCTTCACTGAGAGCGCTGTTAGACTGCTAATGCACATCTACCCTCTCACTGCAGTCCCCATACTCTAACTTTGACTGTCTCGCAGCAAGGGCACCTCGAGCGTCATTGAACTGAGCTATCATTCGCGCGCCCCTTCAGACACTCTGCACAATCCAGTCTTCAGAGTTTGAGGGACGGCGCGGAGGCTGGCAAAGATGGCCAGCGTATGACGGTTCACACAGCCACCGCGTTCTCGCTAGCGGCGTGGCCCGATGTTTATCTTGTTGGATTAAATCCTGCCGTGGATACGCTTCAGGATTATACACAACGAAACGCAGCGAATGTGACGCATGCGTTTTTCCTTCATGTTTGCTTAGGACTGTGCCCGCCTCCAGAGAGCGCTGTTGGACTGCTAATGCACATCTAAGCCTCTCACTGCAGTTTCCACACTCTAACATTTGACTGTCTCGCAGCAAAGGCTTCTCGAGCGTCATTTAACTGAGCTATCATTCGCGCGCCCCCTCAGACACTCTGCACAATCCAGTCTTTAGAGTTTGAGGGACGGCGCGGAGGCTGGCAAAGATGGCCAGTGTATACGGTTCACACAGCCGCCGCGTTCTCGCTAGCGGCGTGGCCCGATGTTCATCTTGTTGGATTAAATCCTGCCGTGGATACGCTTCAGGATTATACACAACGAAACGCAGCGAGTTTGATGCATGCGTTTCCTTCATGTTCTCTAACATTGACTGTCTCGCAGCAAAGGCACCTCGAGCGTCATTGAACGGAGCTATCATTCGCGCGCCCCCTCAGACACTCTGCACAATCCAGTCTTTAGAGTTTGAGGGACGGCGCGGAGGCTGGCAAAGATGGCCAGTGTATACGGTTCACACAGCCGCCGCGTTCTCGCTAGCGGCGTGGCCCGATGTTCATCTTGTTGGATTAAATCCTGCCGTGGATACGCTTCAGGATTATACACAACGAAACGCAGCGAGTTTGATGCATGCGTTTCCTTCATGTTCTCTAACATTGACTGTCTCGCAGCAAAGGCACCTCGAGCGTCATTGAACGGAGCTATCATTCGCGCGCCCCCTCAGACACTCTGCACAATCCAGCCTTCAGAGTTTGAGGGACGGCGCGGAGGCTGGCAAAGATGGCCAGTGTATGACGGCTCGCACAGCTGCCGCGTTCTCGCTAGCAGCGTGGCCCAATGTTTATCTTGTTGGATTACATCCTGCCGTGGATACGCTTCAGGATTATACACAACGAAACGCAGCGAGTTTGATGCATGCGTTTTCCTTCATGTTCTCTAACATTGACTGTCTCGCAGCAAAGGCACCTCGAGCTTCATTGAACTGAGCTCTCATTCGCGCGCCCCCTCAGACACTCTGCACAATCCAGCCTTCAGAGTTTGAGGGACGGCGCGGAGGCTGGCAAAGATGGCCAGTGTATGACGGCTCACACAGCTGCCGCGTTCTCGCTAGCAGCGTGGCCCAATGTTTATCTTGTTGGATTAAATCCTGCCGTGGATACGCTTCAGGATTATACACAACAAAAAAAAAAAAAAACCGCTAATATTGTTTCGGGCCGCGTGGGAACGCTTGCCCGGCATTTCTCAATGGGTGTTACGCACAATTTGTCACGGATACACCATTCAGTTTCGGAAAGGCCCGCCCCCTTTCCGTGGAATTCTCTCCACGGTGATGAAACCGATGGACATGGCGGTGCTGAGACAGGAAATGTTAGCTCTACTGAGCAAAGGGGCTATAGAAGAAGTACACCCCTCTCAGATGGAGTCAGGGTTTTACAGCCGTTATTTTGTGGTACCAAAAAAGGACGGCGGATTACGACCCATTCTGGATTTACGCCGTCTAAATCTTGCACTCAGGTCGAGCAAATTCAAGATGTTGACGGTAAAATCTATTTTGTCTCAGATTCAACCAAACGACTGGTTTGTCACGATCGATCTGAAGGATGCTTATTTTCATATTCAGATCATCGAGAGACACCGGAAGTTCCTCAGATTCGCTTTGGAGGGCAAAGCGTATCAGTACCGCGTTCTTCCCTTTGGCTTAGCGCTAGCTCCCCGTACATTCTCAAAATGCATGGACGCAGCTCTGGCCCCGTTGCGGCTCCGGGGCGTCCGTGTGTTAAACTATCTGGACGACTGGCTGGTGTTAGCGCAATCTCAGACTCAAGCACACTCTCATCGAGATATTGTGCTAAATCATTTACACAGCCTGGGTTTACGCACAAACTTCCAGAAAAGTGTATTAATCCCCTCTCAACGGATTACCTTTCTGGGAGTAGATTTGGACTCTCGCGCGATGACAGCAAAGCTTTCTGTTCCGCGCGCTCAGTCGATTACGTCATGCGTTCAGCACTTCAGGGCGGGTCACACAGTGACAGTGAGACTGTGCCTCAGACTACTAGGTCTAATGGCGGCGGCGCTTCCCGTGATTCATCTGGGTTTGCTTTACATGCGCCTGTTTCAGTGGTGGACGAAACGACAGAATATTTCACCCCGTTGTTCTCCGCATCGAACGATCTCGGTGACGCGGAGGTGTGTGATGTCGTTAAAACAATGGACATCAGCCGAATTTCTCCTCACCGGGGTTCGGCTGGGAATTTGCGCTTCCCGAGAGACTGTCACGACAGACGCGTCTTTGACCGGGTGGGGAGCTGTTTGTCAGGGGCGCCCAGCCCACGGAGTGTGGACAGCGGCACAACGCAGCTGGCACATAAACAAATTGGAATTACTGGCGGTTTTTCTGGCTCTCCAGTATTTTTCGAGTCTACTGACCGGCCGTCATGTGCTTCTCAGAACGGACAACACTGCGGTCGTGGCTTATCTGAACCATCAGGGAGGATTACGTTCTCGCCCTCTGTGCAGACTGGCGAGGCGGATTCTTCTTTGGTCTCACGACAAATTTCTGTCGATCCGGGCTGTTCACATCCCCGGACGACTGAACTTCGGAGCGGATTTATTATCCAGGCAGACTCTGGAACAAGGGGAATGGAGATTACACCCCCAAACGGTGAATCACCTATGGCATATTTTCGGGGAAGCGGAAGTGGATTTATTCGCGTCGAGCACGACTACGCATTGCCCGCTATGGTTCTCCCTAAGCCCTCCATCACCCCTGGGTCTGGATGCGCTAGCTCACAGCTGGCCCAGGACCAGCTTGTATGCGTTTCCTCCGATTCGGCTGGTCCCAGCGGTATTATGCAGAATACGGCGGGACAGAGTGGGACAGCTGTTGCTGGTGGCTCCGCGATGGCACACACAGCCGTGGTTTGCGGATCTCATCAATCTGTTAGCGGGCTCTCCGGTGGAGATTCCCCTCAGATGGGATTTATTATCGCAAGCACAGGGACGGATCTGGCATCCCAGGCCAGATCTGTGGAACCTGTGGGCGTGGCCTCTGAGCGGAGTGAGTTGATATGTCCCGGTCTTTCTGCTGAAACTACCGAGACTATACTGAACTCTAGAGCAGTTTCTACGAGACGCTTATATGCTTTCAAGTGGAAACTGTTTATGACATGGTGTGAAACTCATGATGTGGATCCAGTTTACTGCCCTGTGGCTTCAGTACTGGAGTTTCTTCAAGACCGTTTTTCGGAGGGATTGACACCAGCCACCCTGAAGGTTTATGTGGCAGCTATCTCAGCTCACCATGAGCATATAGGTGGTGTTTCAGTGGGTCGTCATCCACTGGTTTCTCGCTTTATACAGGGTGCGCGACGGTTGAGGCCTTTCCGCCCTGTGCGAGTTCCTTCATGGGATTTATCCATTGTGTTACTGGGTTTGTCAGGGCATCCGTTTGAGCCCCTGGAAACTGTATCGGATAAGCTCCTGTCTCTGAAGACACTTCTTCTCATGGCTTTATCCTCCCTTAAAAGAGTTGGGGATTTACAGGCTCTCTCTGTCTCACCCTCGTGCATGGAGTTTGCACCAGGCTCTGTGAAAGTGTTGTTGCGACCTAGGCCTAATTATGTTCCTAGGGTCGCGTCTAATCCTTTTCATTTTCAGCAGGTGGTCCTGGAGGCCTTTTCTCCTGCTGCGACAGAGTCTGGAGATCTAAGTCTTTGCCCTGTGAGGGCGTTGAAGACTTATGTGGATCGCACTGCCCCATGGCGTGAGTCTGACCAGCTGTTTGTCTGTTTTGGACATAAGAATAAGGGCCATGCAGTAACGAAACAGCGCATGTCCCATTGGCTGGTGGAGGCTATTTCCTTGGCCTATGAGGCGCGCGGGCTCGCTTCGCCCTTAGGAGTAAAAGGTCATTCCACGAGAACAGTGGCTTCTTCTCAAGCCTTTCTCAGTGGATCTTCTATGGATGATATCTGTGCTGCGGCAGGCTGGTCCTCACCGAGCACTTTTATCAGGTCTTACAGTCTGGATGTGAGGATGGCTCCTGGCTCCCGGGTTCTCTCCGCTTGAGCAGATGCTTCCTTGGATCCAAGCTATCAGGTACGTCAGGCGTGATGGTATAGCGTTCCCATACGTGGTGACGTCACCGCAGCATCGAAGTGACCTATGAAAGGGAACATCTCGGTTACGTATGTAACCTTGGTTCCCTGAATAGGGAACGAGATGCTGCGGTTCTGGCCGTGCCGTACCTTGATAGCTTTCTTCTCTTCTCGTCATGAAATCTGAGGTAAATGGCGCGCGGCACCAGGTATATATATGCCTACGCATGCTGGGCGGTGCCACGCGCTATTTGGCCAATAGGATTGGCGGGATGGTATAGGGCTTCAGACATTCGTCACACCGAAGGTGTTCCCATACGTGGTGACGTCACCGCAGCATCTCGTTCCCTATTCAGGGAACCAAGGTTACATACGTAACCGAGATGTTTTACTGGCTTGACATATCTGTTAATTTCATGATTTCTGATGACAGATTTTAGATTTTCTTTGATTAGCTTGTTTTAAGAGGGCATTATTTTCTTTACAATGAGATGCATTCAATCAAAATAAAGATAAATATTTGCATATTATGATCAGTTTTCTTCACCTCTGATTCTTTAATTAACATTCATCACCTGTTCTCAGAGGAACATGCGACTGACACAATGACAAAAGCAGAAGTTCATCTTGTATGTTTGCGGATCTAAATCTGTCCTGACAAGCTAACGAAAAAAGAAAGAGGGAAGTGATTGCGATTAATTGTGTAATTTGAGCTTGAGTGAAGAATAGCAATGCGTGAGATGCATTAATGAACAAACACGGCTGGTTTTCACTTTGACTGTCAAATCAGCCAGAAGAGAAGTTCAAGTAACTGAATGCCTACAGCTTTGGCCGACATTATTGTATTATTGCATGAACTGTAAACAAGCTCTTTTTTTCAGTTAACGGTCTGTGTGATGTGTACAAATATATAGATAGAGTTACTGGAATTATTAAGCTTGGAATAATGAAGTCTCTTCGGCTCACCAAGGCTGCATTTATTTGTTAAAGAATAAAATGAAAGCAGCAAAATTATGACATATTATTACAATTTAAAATAGCTGCCTTCTATGTAAATACGTGTTCAAATGTAATTTCTTTCTGTGCTCAAAGCTGTATTTTCTGCATCATTGTTTTCATTTTACTCAACATTTCTGATTATTATCAATGTTGAAAAATTATTTTTTTTGTTGTGGAACCCATCATGCACTTTTCAGGATTCACAGATGAATAGAAAGAACAGCAAACGAACAAGAAAACAGCATTTATTTAAAATAAAAAGAAACCTTTTATTATAAATGTCTTTACTGTCACTCTTGATCAATTTATTGTGTCCTTGATGAATAAAAGTATGAACTTCTTTAAATCAGAATATGATTCCTGAAGTGACACTGAAGACTGAAGCAATGATGCTGAGAATTCAGCTTTGATCACAAAAATATATTAAATTTTAAAGCATATTCAAATAGAAAGCAGTTATTTCAAACTGTAATAATATTTCCAAATGCATGCACTCTTGGTGAGCAGAAGACACTTCTTTCATAAACCTTAAAAAAGTCTTAATGACTTCAGATTTTGACTGGCACTACTGTATTACAATAAATGATAAATTAAGCAGAAGATACAAACAAAAGAGCAATGATGCATGAGTGTCCTGGCCAGATTTGTCTTGTGTGTTTATTGTTATAGATCTGGAAGCACAGAAACAGCTTCCCCATCAGTAATTGAACATTTAATCACTACAATATGTTCTTAGTGTTAGGCAGAATGTTTGAGCTTGAGAAAATCATCTTTAAAGTTGTCCAAATGAAGTTCTTAGCAATGCATATTACTAATCAGAAATTAAGTTTTGATATATTTACGGTAGGACATTTACAAAATATCTTCATGGAACATGATCTTTACTTAATATCCAAATGATTTGTGGCATAAAAGAAAAATCTATAATTTTGACCCATGCAATTTAGTGTTGTCTATTCCTACAAATAAACCCCAGAGACTCAAAACTGGTTTTGTGCTCCAGGGAGACATATATGATAGGCCTGCATCCAAAAAAAGACCCAAATTGAAGTCATTATTCATTGAAAATATAATTTCTGGCTGCATATTAACATTTGCAGCATTGCGATTTGTCACAGAAGATCATAACAACAGAGTTTTTGTACGAGTACACTAATTACTTTTGCCACATCCACTTATTAGAATGACTTTGAGCTTATTTTTATTCATAAAGTCACTTAAATATATAGAATCAGTCGTGGGTTGCAGTCTTTCTGCCTTATTTCCGTCCTCAAAGCTAAATAAAATAAGTAAAATATTCCTGTAGAAATGTAATCATACTGTATTTGTTTTATGAATTAAATAAATAAATAAATCGTCCGACAAGCTGTTGCATCAAACCCAAATCAATATCTGGCAACACTGAACATATACTATAGCTCAGTAAGAAACGTTGCATATTTTAATATTGTTATATTATCTGATAAGAGCTGGTTTGTTGACCTGATGGAGCGACAGACTGAATGCTGCTGGTAACACTGGTTTTCCTTGGAGGGTCAGCACGGCTCGAAATGGATTTAAACGTTCTCTTCTTGATCTGGGACGACATCTGCATGCCGTGAGACATCTGCTCCATCTGCTGCTTCTGCCGGCGCTCCGTTACTATTTTGGTAGCCATTGCAAAGCTGTCGGCAGCACCTTCATGGAGCAGATGCACACGGCTGTCATACAGTCAGAGAATCACAGCCATCACATTCACCACGGACCATTTCCATCGCCTCTCGAAAAACAGACCTCAGAAATCACATTCATACAGTACACGTGCAATGTGAAGGTACAGTCTACATGTGGACCTGTGAGACTCACAAAACCTGTCAAGAACATGACAACATAAAAGACTTGGGATACAATGAAGTCTGTTTTAGTGCCATTCAGGGTTATTAGTGTCAACCTAAAAAAATATAAATATTACTGGAGACATTATTTATTTATTTGACATTTATTTAGCATTATTTTCATAAAAGTTAAACATGTTTTACATGCATTTTTTTTTAAATGGGATGCAAAAAAAAAAAAAGAAGTAAAATAATACCAAAAATGAAAAACATTATTGAAAAATAAATTGTTTATATCAAATAATGAAATATGAATTCATTATTATAGTATGCAATTTTTTTTTAGCATAACTGGGTATTAATGAAATAAAATATAAAACTTCAAGTAGTTATGAACAAAATGCAAGAGGTGTTTACCTCACTATCACAGTTCAAGAGGTTGCTTGGAAGATGCTATAAATACATACATATATATCTATACATAAACTGCCTTATTTTCTTAAAGAAAGAAACTGAATAACTTGTGTTCTATATATTGTAAGTGTGACTCGTTGTTTGAATGACCTGTGGCTGTAAATAGAAAAATATAGTGGCCAATTACAGCCTTTCCTATTGATTTTTTTAACATACGATACTCAGAACGACACAAACTGAATTTTGCAAATGCACTAATCATCTGAACACATAGACCAAACTGTGAACTGGTGTTAGTTAAATTAGCAAGTGACAGATAATCAGATTTTGTGATTTTTCAGATTGAGAAGCACTGATCTTCAAGCACGTACTAAAGCAAAGACAAAACTGCAAAGAGATTTAAAAGCCATGGCTTATGCATGGTATTGAGTGGATTATTGCTTTAGTATTAAAAAATAATATCAACGTTTATAATTTAAATAAACATTATAATTTTTATTTTTTATTTTTTTTTATGTTACTACAGACTGGTGAGCAACATATAAAATCAGTGCATTAAAAAAGTATAATAATTATTTTAACTGAAATTAAATCAAATATACATTTAAAAATTAATTTAAATAAGTTTAAGAACGGAAATGGTTAAAACAAAAATAGAGCTTGTTAAATAATTTAAATAAACATTAAAATGAAAACTACTGAAAGTACTGAAATTATTAAAACTAATACCGAAATGAAAAAGAGAAATATTTAAAAATAATCCAAACTGATGAAAAAAATTAAAGCAACAAAATTACTGAATTTAAAAATGAAGATTTAATAAGATCAAAAGCTGATTAAAATGATAAGTACTTTAGATACTATAATAGTATACAAATATCATTGGAATTAATGAATAAGTCTAGAAAACTTAGAAAAGTTAGAAACTGATGAAAATGACAAGCAAAAAAATAAAAAATATAAATTTTAAAATAAATAAGATTCAAAATAAAACAAAATGAACGAATAAAACTGAAAATGTAAAAATAAAAGCTAATTCAAAATCATTATAGATACTATAATAGTACATAAATAAGACGGAAATGATTGAATAAGTTCTGAAATTATTCAAATTAATACTGAAACAAAAAGAAAAAAAGAAACTGATAAAAATGCTAAGCAAAAAAAAAAAATAAGATAAAAAAAATAAAACAATATTAAAACTGAAGATGTAAAATTAAATGCTAATCTAAAATATTAATAGATACTATAATAGTACATAAATAACATCAAATTAATTAGTAAGTTGTTGAAATACTTAAATTATTAAAACGGAGTAATAGCAAGAATTATTTTAAAAATAAATTATTGAGTTTAATATAACTCTAATATCACTGACGTGTCACATTTACATTTATCAGTTTTGACGAATCAACTACAAAATGATGAGCATCACAAGCAATGTGAGAAATAACTGCGTCACGTGTGTTTATCTGCATTATACAGTGTCTTTAAATGCAGTTGTGTAATTCAGAGACTTGTTTATGAGTGTGAGCAGACGGTGAGTGAGTTTGAGCGTTCAGTATGTGTGATTCAGGTAAAGTTTAGGGTGTGAATGCTGCACTGGACTCAGCAGGTTAATTATAAGCATTTACTGCCACACCTGCCAACTCAAATACCACAGTAAACAACACCAACCACTTCTACAGTTTCATCTGTGACACTGAGACTAAGAATAAACCACGTGACCAGCACAACAACAGGCCAGCTTTGTTTGTTACCATTGTGACCAGTGAAACACAATCCAGAAACATGTGCTCAAATCTGTCCTGTCCAGAGACACACGATCACACACACATTTAAACAAAGAGCTGAACAAATCATGACAAATGACTTTATTTACTAACCCTCAAGTGGTTTCAAACATGCCAGGAGGATTAAAAACAGCACAAAAACATACAGCACTAACAACAAAATTAGTGCATTATGATATGTTCAAAGTTCATTAAATACTTTGTGCATTGAATCAAACAAAATCACATTTAATGTCACATTTAATGTTATATGCAAATTTTTTTGACACTGATTAAAATGATAAACTATAACATCTCTATTTTAGTTTTTTTTATTTAATTGTATTTATTTTATTTTAATGTAGCAATTTAAATTAAATGAATATTTTATATTTTATTACAGTTAATGCTAATGTTTTTCAAGTAATAAAATTAAGTTTTTAAATTTGTATGAATTTTAGTTTTTTTTAATTTAATGTAAGTTTTATTCAGCCTAAACTAGATGAAACAGAAATATTGTTGGAATAAATAAATTAAAGATTTCTTTTTTATTATTCAAATATTTTTTAATTTTATATTTGTATTTTAAATCATTTTATTTCACTTAATGTTTATTTTTATGGTTTTAGTTTATAATAATAATTATAGTATTTGTGAATATTTTTTTACTTTACGTAGTTTTTACATTTTTAATTGAATGAATGTTTTATTCAACTTAAACTAGATGAAACTGAAAATTGTTAAGTTTTTTATTATTAAAATATTTTTATTAATTTTATTGAAATTATTTATTTTTATGGTTTTAGTTTTAGTTTATACTATAGTTATTATAGTTATTTACTATAATATAACTATTATAGTTTTTGTTATATAAATTTTGTTGCGTTTTTGTAAGTTTTACATATTTCAAGTAGTTTGTAAGTTTTAGTTTATTTAAGTTTAGTATTTCAGTTTAAACTCAATAAAAATTTGAAGTTTTTTTTATTTATTACTTATTATTTATATTTATTTGTTATTTTATTATCACTGATATACTGTTATAGTTTTTGGTAATATTTTGAATAAAGTAATTTTTTATATTTCCTAATTTTTATTTTTTTATTTTCCCTATAAATTTTATTTATTTTTGGTAATTTGTGTATGTGATTTCTTAATGTATTTTTGTTTTTCAATTTTAATTAATTTTTAGGTTATATTCAACTTAAACTTGAAAACAATGACAAAAGTTGCTGAAATAAATAAAGTTTTTTTCAGTTAATGTTCATTTTATTGTAAGTAATTTTTTTAATGGTTGTAGTTTTAGTTAACAACAGTAATAACCCTGATGAAAATCTGCAAAGAATGCAATCAAACCTATCCACTGATGCAAATGTTTTGAATCTGAACACATGCAAAACTGAAAGCTTTAGTGGAGGGAAAGATTTACAAAATTAAAGTTTGTTCCTCACTCAAAGCAGGGTTAAGAAGATATGACATATTTTGCATTGAGTGAATCGCACAACTATTATAATACCTGAAGTGATGTTTGTCCTTTTGCAGTTTGACTGCAGTGATCACTATGAACTTTTGAATACTGATTTCCCTTCTGTTCTCCTACAAGAGAAAAAAAACGGCATATACAGGTCTGGATCAACATGAGGGCAAGGAAATAATTACATTTTAATTTCTGCATGCAGCTATTTTTGTCCCCCAAACCCCCCTCCCCTTAAATAGCAAGTCAAAGATCACATTAAAATGCAAAAGTGTAGGAAGCGTGCGTGTGCGTGTATGTGCATCCAATTAAATCAAACGCACTGTTTGGCGATATAGAGGAAAAGTGCACAGGAGTGGAGAAAGCTAATCTGCCCACATGCTAATTAAATGCATTTTCGCATCTGCTAGTGCTGCTTCTGCATGAGATGCAAACGCTTTCAAAGAACATCAATCAGAAAGAGCCGATAAATAATAATCAGCAGCAAGTCCATTGTTGCAGATCTTTTAGATTAATAAAACATTTAAGTGTTCAATATACTGCTATTTTTGCAGGACACAAATGTGACAGGGTCAGTCTGATTTAATGGGTTTAAACATCCCGTAAAAAATGAAATGACTTTAACTTGTATTAGACTGACAGGATCTGGTTAACCCCTTCTGCTACATGGCCTAACCATAGTAAAGCAGTCGCCATTCTTATTTGATGTGCATTCAAAAGTATCTGGCTATGATGGATAATAATAATAATAAAAAAAGTTATAATGACATCAGAAATGTTGTTGCAAGCAACATACTGAAGATGTGTGATATTAGCTCAGCATGTCTGTGATTCCGGCCTTGTTCTGTAGATAATCACAGCATGCTGATATACATCCATGTCGCATGGCTACGAGTGTGATATTGTATTTATACAACAGTTCGACGAGTGTGTAAACATCCATGGATTGTCTTTAAAAACCCTCTTTTATGCAGAACTACTTCCTTTCACCTCCATTACTAATTCCTAAACTTCACTTTAGAATAAGTAACGAAGGAATGTTGAGTTGCTTCATTAAAAGCTTATTCTGTGATAAGTTTATAAAAGCAGTGTATTATTAGAGAGTGATGGACTGAGCGAGTGTGATTACTTCCATCTGATTCAGCATTCATCTTTCTGTTCAATCTCATATTCACTATTTCGAATGTCGGCTGAGGAAACGATATCTTTATCGTAATATCCTTTCATCTAAGGGTGATTTCCAATGACAGAGCTGTTCAGTGAAAGTGCATTTGTTGGCTGTGACTTAAAAGGTGTTTTTGAAAGAAAAATAACGTCCTTGTTTACAACAGCGTTTCAGTGTCATTCAATATAAAAGTCATAAAAACTGGTCTCTTGTCGCCATCTAATGTCAGATTAATATAACTAATCACCATCGAACACACACCGTTTCCCAATACTAAATACTATTATTTATATAAATATTATTTATTGAATAATAATGCTAAACTAACAACAACAGATATATAGCATTACATTTATATTAAAATATAATGTTACGAGACAAAAACTATTAGATCTGGAACGAATAATAGATTAATGAGACTAAAAACACAAACAAATTTGAAAGCCCTGGAGCTCACATCTCTGAAAACGTTGAAGCAAATTTTCTAATTTTCACATTTTAATCACTTGTAATGATTTTTCAAAGCACATAGTGATAGGTGAAAGGGAGCTTTTTGAAACTCCGAATCAGTTAAACCATAGACTTCAAAGCGCATATCGCAAATTATTTGATTTAGATGGAGACTTCGGAGAAGGTTTGCCAACTATTTGATTGTAACTTTGTAGCGTGTTTGATCTTTTGACTCAGATCGGAACTTCGGAGTGGGTTCGCGAATAATTTCTAAAATGATGGTACATCATACTTTTTTTTCAGATCGAAATGGAGCAAGGATTGTGAATCATTTGATTTAAATTGTAATTTTGGAGCGGGTTTGCGAATCATTAGATTCGAACTATTCTTAACTATCATTAACTTTGGATAGTTTCCATGTACGTGTCTAGATCAACTCTGAATAAATAAAAGCGAGGTTTAGAGCAGGACATTTTTCTAGTAGGAAAGACATATGCATAAGTTATATGCATATTAAAGTTATATTTTATATTTATTTTCTCTTTTGAGTAGTCAAACAAGCAAAAGAAAGCATCTTTAAACAGAAAAGTCACTTGCAAAATAAGATCACGTGAGCTTTTTAAGAAATCTGTCCAAAATTTCAAAATTGGCAGACAAGTGAATTAATCTGAAATGTGTTGGGGAATTTGGCTATTAACATGAAACATTTCAATTATATTCTGCTGAAATGAACTAAATCTGAAAAAAGATGTGTTCATTCTGATTAAGGAGATTCTGCACCTGTATCTCATGGGTGGACAGAGCTCTCAAACAATACGTTTTGAGGACCTGAAAGACCTCTTGTATAAATATATAAAACACAGCTGACTAACAGCCATATAAAACCATAAAAGCCTCATGAAATTTACACGTCCAGGCCTTCATCTCACAGCTTTCAGCTCTTTCACCTGTAATCTACACACCTGCGAGAAGTGAATGTTTAATCACTGATCATAAATTAATGCTCTACAACACTGCTCTCTTCTACACATTGTTCTAAAAAAAGAGTAAAATAAAAATCAACATTTCAACCTTCATGCATCTGCTCTATTTGATTATCGCTCATTAAACAGACATTAACTTAATTACCAAGCACAGAATGAGACAGATGGCGAAAGAAACTCTTTGACCGTTAAAGAACTGAATTTAAAAAGTCAGATTAACAAGTTACCACGACCTAAAACCATCACTAACTTTATAACTGAAATTTATTATATCAAGTACATAATATGTATTTTTCGGGAGAAGGAAGAATAAGATCATCCACCAAATTTCCAGCACTGGGAATCTGAATTAATTTTTAATTCAGCAAATCAGCATATTTTCATGATTTCTGAAGATCATGTGACACTGAAGACTGGAGTAATGATGCTGAAAATACAGCTGCGCATCACAGGAATAAATTATATTTTAAAGTATATTAAAATAGAAAACCATTATTTTAAATTGAAATCATATTTCACAATGTATTGTTTTTTCTGTATTTTTTTTAATAAAATATATGCATGTATTTTTTTTTTATATTAAAAATCGTACTTAACCCAAACTTTTGAACAGCATTGCATTTACTTTTCCTTCTGTTTTCCAGGTGAAAGGTGACCTGTCTTGTCATGCAACAGCTGAGGAACTTTGTCACCTTTAGCTAATCATTTTCTTATATTATCACTGTGAACGGTTTTATGAGTGTGCAATGAAAATGACTCTGACCTTCTGTACAGTCTTTAAATGTGGACGAGATCTGTGCTGCAAAACAGGTGATGTTTCAGGGAAAACTAAGCATAATTTACCAAAAAAAAACTTACAGTAGAGAACCAATATACTGTAATATTCACAATGACTCGTCAAAAACTAAAGTGAAGAATACAGATATTTTAAAATAAAGAAAAAAACTTTAATATGCCAGTCAAATCAATATACTGCTTCTCCAATATGAGAGGAACAGTACATTAATTAAATAACATAATTGACATGTTCGAGGATCAAGTGTTAGTAAAACTCGCCATAAGATTATGGAAAACTAGTGTTGTTTCCCCTGATTTTCTTTCACCAAAATGACAGAAATGACAGGAATTACTGCCTTACTGCAAAGTGACTGAATTACTGCAGTGACTTCGCCTTGTTTCCTCTAACAAAGAGCTTTTGTCAGTGTTTCTGAGGTATTTCGCAGCACCTAACACATTTCCTCATAGCTGCAGACTGTAAAATCCCCATGAAGCCTTTCACTCCGACTCCAAGGAACATGAGAGTCTTTTGTCTGGTATGCAAATATGTAATTCATGAGCGTTTTTTCCGACACGCCTTCCAGGTCTGTCACTGTTTGTTTAGAGCTGCACAATGAATTAAAACCGAACCTTTCAAAATTATTGTTAAAAGGTTTTATAAAAGTCAGCATGAAATCAAAATGAGCCTCATTCGCTTTCTTACTGTAAGTGATTCATTACTGCATGCTATGAAATATTTTCTTTGTCTTTTCTCTTTTTATGATCAAATCAATACAAACTGATCAAATGAAGAGTTGCATGACATTTTTTTTCTTCTCATTTGGTATGTTTACATGCACCCAGTTTTTTTAATCATTCAGAATAATTCCAATCTGATTTCAGATTCTGAAAAATCATGTTCATGAACCATAAATGTTGCAATACGATCACTGTGCATATGCAAAAGGTATTTTTTACTCAGATTGAGAATATAGTTTAATTCAAGCATTTACATGCTTAATTTTTGCCTAATACATGCCATGTCTATTATTCCATTCAGATCAAGCTCAATCAGATCTGTTGAAGTGTTTACATGAACTCTTTTCAGTCCAACTGAGCCATCCACCCGATTATAAACCGATATGCAAACTTTTCTTGAATATCTGGTTTCCCTAAAAAATGCATCAGAAGTTAAATGGGTTTTGAATGGTATTTCATGCTGACCTTCACGTTATTCTTTCTTTCTTTCTTTCTTTCTTTCTTTCTTTCTTTCTTTCTTTCTTTCTTTCTATAGCACTATATAAATACAACTAAGTTGCCCAAAGGGCTTTACAAGGTATGCATAGAAAATAACACATCAACATATAGTAAAGAGCATCTATTATGTATTTACAATGTTGTAAAAATGTTTCTGAAAAATGACAACAACACAGCAATTTCAACATGTATTTCAGGTTTGTCAGCATTTTGACTCATTCATTATGAATTAATTAAATAGTCAAATAAGTTAAAACAGAGACATATTGACAAACAAGTGGTATAACACTTGTGAAAATGGCAATGCTACAGATAATCTTAGTTTCAGTCAAAGTGCTAGTTTGAAAACACTCATTACTTTTAAAATTCCCTTTAGGATCATTTTGGTTAATCTCAACTCAACGTGTCTGGCATTTCTTTTTTTTTATAATTTACTTTCTGTTGAGAGAATTACATAAATTTAAAAGAAGGCCAAAATATTACATGCTATGGATGAATATTTACTCCGTAATCCACTATTTTGTATTTGCATTTGGATTTTGACTGCTGTTATTGTAGAGCTAAAAAAAATTACTCATGGAGCCAAAGAGACCCCAGTATCTCTGGAACTGAAGCATATTGGGTCTTAAAAATTGAGATTACAAAATAAACCTTTCTTAACAAGCAACATCTAAATTAACATTAAGATATCTTTAACATTTCTTGAGTTTCAGGCATGCCAACTTTGAAAGAAAATCACAAAAAAGTGCATTGTTCCCATTTTTGAATGGTCACCATTGACACATAATCCAACAAAGATTGCTTAAATCAACTAATTTTACTAATAGACCTAGCAATCTATGTGTAATATTAACATGATGTAGGTGCAATTTTTCTAAAGTCATTTTTCCCACCTATAATATGGCTCCAAATCTCAGGTGAAGGGTCATTTTGACAAAATAATGGATTAATCAGTAAAAATTGATCTATGGCACGTAATATGTTGGCTTTCATCACTATTTAGGTGTGTCTTTCCAGAAACAAAAACGACCAAAATCAAGCATTTTAGCTGGGGAGGTTTCTGAAGTTTGGTTGATTTCATACGGAAAGACTTTTAAGTGATGAACTCTCAAACGTGCGCCACTTCCTATGCAACTACCTGATGCAATGAACTGGCAAAACCCAACAGATGAATATCTAAAAACCTTTTTTTTTGTCTTGCATGGGTGTATTAAGATAAGCATTGACAAGAGCAAGAAGCTCCGCCATTTAGTTGCAAGGCAAAGTCAATCCCTGCGTCTCCACCATCCACTTGTCCAGAAAGATCACACCAACTCTAAGTTCCTCTTCATCTATGAAGTCCTCATCAGGTTCAGTTGAGTCCTGGAGGTGGTCTGTCCTCCTAACATAAGTCCTCTGGTCTTGTTGTCCCTCCAGAGGAATCCCTGGCAGCCAGTTTTGCCTGTAGTTTGACGTCACAACGTCAGAAACGTGTACAGGCCTGTAGGAAGAGCTACACCTGGAGTCCTTCTGAACTAGGTCAGATAGTAAAGGAGTTTGTTCTCCAGATAAACCTCCTGAGTCCTGGGAAGCTTCTGGAGAATTTTGACCACTGTCACACTGGAATAAACAATTGTGAAACTGCAGTGCACCATTTTTAGTGGGTCTAACCGGTACCACCAGTGGCCCACTGCTGTTTTCAGTGTCTGGATGGCCTATTAAAAAGCTTGAAATTAACTCTGGACCAAATGAATCCGAGTGGGTTTCATCTGTTGTGCCATCAGATGATGGTTCGATGGAGATCTGGAGAGGCACAATCATGCTGTAGTGCACAGAAGACTCTGAACTGTTCTGGACTGGCACGTCTGGTTGATCGCGTGTCCACTCCTGGGATGTATAATCATCTTTAACCTTGATCTCTGACTCCGGCGGAGGAAAAACAGCCTGTGGTTCAAGCTTTTTATCAAATCCGGACCACACTTCCATTTTAAAGATGTCTTCTATGGGATATGAACATAACGAAGGACCGCTGTTCTTTTCCAGGATCTGTTTTACAGAGAGAGGAGAGAGTTTTTGAGACTATCGGAAATTTAGGATATATATTTATATTTTTTTTTATAAATTGTTGGGACACCAGTCTATCCCAGGTAAACTGGGACGTTTGGTCACTTAAATTACTTTAACTATGTTTCCCAAATTGTGAGGTGATGAAAAGCTAACAAAAAAAAAAAAAACCAAAACATTCAAATAAAATACTTACTTAAAACCATTTAAATCATAAAAAAATGGCAAATTAAAAAATAAGAATAAAATAATCCTAAAATTTTGATCTAAATAAAACACTAACATCATATCATAAAATATCACATTGATATAAATAATTTAAAAATAAAATAAAATCGAAAGAAAATCTATTAAATCAGAAAAAAATGTCAAAGTAAGATAAACTGGGAAAAAACATAAAAATCTAAATAAAACACTTTCTACACATTAATTAAATCATAAAATGTAAAATCTAAATAAATAGTTAAACACCTACTTAAAGTCATTAAATCAATTAAATAAAATTTAAATGAAGCGTTTTAAAATTTAAATAAAATAAAAAAACATTAATTACAAATTAATTACAACAGAAAAACTTTGAATTAAAATATATCACAGCAAATGAAAAAACTATTTAATCACTGCAAACTAATTAGATCTAATTAGACTGTAAAAAAGCACGAAAAAAATCAAAACACTTATATAAGCCTAATAAAAACCAATTAAATCAGAAAAAATCGAATTAAAATAAACCTTTTTAAAATAAAACAAATTGAAATATAACTTTGTAACAAACATTCATAAAATAAATAAAAATAAAATACTAAAATGTGGTTAATGCATGTCATGTGAACATTAACCAACATGTTGTGCTGTTAAGTTATCAAAATATTTATTCTACTTCAAGTAAGTCCTGTAGGTCAGATGTTTGGCTGACAAAAATGTTTGGAAATCCCTGACTTATAAAATTCAAATAAGATCGTATTTGATTGTAGATTTTATGTATTTGAAACAAAATGAAGTAGAATTGATTCATCAAATGAGTCCTAATCCACATGAAGACGTTTTGTGAAGCCAAATATTGACTTGATTAAGCAAAACACAACTACACAAGGTTACACAAGAACCTGAGCAAATAATCACAAACGGATAAGACTTCTTAAAATATCTCAAAATCAAAAACAGGGTAAATAATCCATGAAAGTGCAGAAGTGCTCCAAGGAAAATCCGTGACTGTTGATCTGGCAGCAGATGTTTGTGCTTACCGTAATCGACATGATAAACTCATTTTGTGTCGCCGAGAGCAATGTGCAGATAAGACGCATTCCTTCAGGAGTTTAAAGAGAAACGTGACGCTCTTGTCAAACAGGACTTTTCACTGACGGTAAGACTGGAGCCCATTTTAGATATGTTCACCTGGAATTCCCCACAACGAATATGACACAATCACTTACCAGCACTTTTGGTAAGGAGCTCTTTCTATTTACTGACAGCTGGCAAAGCATGATGGGTAGGATGATCAGCAGCAGCAGAGCAAGCAGACAAGGCCATATTAATATGTGGTGCCAGGAATTAGGTGCTGAAAGACACAGATATTGCAGATTGATATAAAGTTCAGTCTGGTGCCACTTACAAAATCTGCTGGCAATTGCATATTATGATTAATGAATGACTAATTTCAACAACTTTGTCTCAATTGCTGTCATTATTTTGCCTCATGTACTGACCAATAATGTTTAAGAAAATAAATCAGTAAAAAAACAACAACAAACAAACAAAAACAAACAAATAATCTGTTGGCAATTGTATATAATGCACATTTTTTTTGTTATATAATAGTAAACACTGTGAAATTGTTTACTATTTAATTTCAGCAGCTTTGTCTCAACTGCTTTCATAATTTTGTATTATATACACTGTGGCAATCATGTAAAAAAAATAAATAAATAAAAAATAAAATAAAATAAAATAAAATAAAATAAAATAAAATAAAATAAAATAAAATAAAATAAGATTGAATGAATGAAAAATAAATAAATGAATAAATAAATAGAACTGAGAAATAGGTTTTAATTAATTTTCAGCAACTTTTAGTCTCATTTGCTAACATTACTTTGCATTAAATATAATGGCCATTTATGTCTAGGAAAATAAATCAATAAAAAAATACACAAATGAATACACAAATAAGTAGTTGACAATTGTATATAGTGCACATTTTCTGTTCGATGATAAATATGATAAAAAAAATTACTCATTTGCTATCATTATTTTGCATTCTATACTATACATTATTGTCTAAGAAAAAAAAATAATAATAATAATAAAATAAGCTCCAAAAATGATAGATAAATAAATAAATAAATAATGTAAATTGTAGATTTAGTTTGGGTATTAACAAAGGAAAACAATAAAACATTGAAAGCATGAATTATTTTCCTAAATGATGGGTGTTCAGATGCAGTTATAGTAATGTGGGCTAGTTATCTACACATCAATCAAAGCACGGACTGTTGAGTTACCCGAGAGAGTCACACAGAAGGAAGTGTTTTCACTGGGACTGGACAGACCGGGGTGTGTGAGCGTATAAAACACTTCACCACAGTACTGCACGTCTGTCTCCTGAAGCCAAATCAACACTGAGCGAGACGTGTCCTCAAACACCTGCAGAAAGACACAATTCAGACGTTTCCACCCATATATATATATACACAGAGAGAGCAACTAATGCATAAAGAACTGCTTTGAAGTACAATAAAGTGGATCCTAATGATCCTAATAATGACTGAAGGAGAATTAGGAATAATAACCTTTCCAGCCAGTGACTCGGGATGTGTCAGACGAACTGTGTACTTAACGGACGATCTCAGGAAACCTTTTCCCCAAAAGCCGATATTCTCGATAGAGTGGTTCCAAGCGGCCATCGGCGGCGAAACCGTCACGTTCAGATGGGTTTGGTTTGATGTTACTGACAGCTGCGGAGCTGCGAATGTGGCTGAAACGAGAAAAGCAGAACACAGACCAGTTTATGATGTTTGCTGTTTAAGATGTTGCTGCTAAAAGGGACAGTTCACAGAAAATGAGAATTAGCGGCTAATTTTTGTTTATTTTTTTATTAGCGGCTAATTTACTCAGCCTCAGGCCATCCAAGATTAGCAGAAAGGTAAAGAAGATATTTTAAACTGAAACCGTGGTCCTTGGTGATTAATAAAATGCAAGCGAGTCATAAAAGCACATCAGGCAGCACAAAATTAACCCTTGACGATATTTTGAGGTCTTATGAAGTGAAACAATCAGTCCGTGCAAGAAACTAAACATTATTTACATCATTGTCACCTGTAACCCAGAGCCTCAGGCAAATGAGGAAATAGGAAATGATTCTTTTGAACCATTTATATATTTTTTTTTTGCAATGAACTGGTTTTTGAATCACTAGTTGGTTTATGTAATCACACAACATAGGCTTATCGGAAAAACATGCTAGATTTTTGTGAAACTACGATTCAACGAAACAGCTCAAATCCACATAAGGAAGTTAAAATTGCACGGCTGCATCAATAAATGCATTTTTATATCACTTTTGTATTTATTGACACTATCAGGTATGTTTAGGGTTGGGTTTGGTGTAGGGGATATTTCCAACATGATACTTTTATCAGATATTTGAATTACACTGCAAAAACAATGATGCTTACACAATTGGTAGATTATTTTGCTTAAACTCATTTAATTTTGACTTATTTTTCTGAAAACAAGACAATAATTTTTACCTGTTTAGAAAAGCCTTCTTGTTTTAAGAATTCCTCCAAATTCGATGGACTAGTTTTTTTTTTTTAAAGATATTAATATTAATATGATGAATTGAAATGATGCAAAAAATTCATCCGTGACACAGGAAAGTAAGGTAAAAAAGAACACTATTATTTAAAGTTTCACAATAGTAAAGTCCTTTCCGTATTTCTGATCAAATAAATGCAGACTTGATGATCATAAGTGACTTTTTTCGAAAACATAAAAACATGTCCAAACTTTTGACTGTTACCAAGTAAATATCTACAAATCTAAAATGGAATTTTGCATAAATAAAAGGATTAGGAATCACTTTTGTTTCAAGGTGGGGGGGATTCGAACATGAATTTTGCTGAAGTCTAGAACCGTCCCTTGAGAAACAGGAACGCTGAATCTGTTCATTCATCACGGGATCAGATATATAGCGGGATTTTTTAAAATAAAATAAAATAAAATAAAATAAAATAAAATAAAATAAAATAAAATAAAATAAAATAAAATAAAATAAAATAAAATAAAATAAAATAAAATAAAATAAAATAAAATAAAATAAAATAAAATAAAATAAAAGATTGAATGAATGAAAAATAAATAAATGAATAAATAAATAGAACTGAGAAATAGGTTTTAATTAATTTTCAGCAACTTTTAGTCTCATTTGCTAACATTACTTTGCATTAAATATAATGGCCATTTATGTCTAGGAAAATAAATCAATAAAAAAATACACAAATGAATACACAAATAAGTAGTTGACAATTGTATATAGTGCACATTTTCTGTTCGATGATAAATATGATAAAAAAAATTACTCATTTGCTATCATTATTTTGCATTCTATACTATACATTATTGTCTAAGAAAAAAAAATAATAATAATAATAAAATAAGCTCCAAAAATGATAGATAAATAAATAAATAAATAATGTAAATTGTAGATTTAGTTTGGGTATTAACAAAGGAAAACAATAAAACATTGAAAGCATGAATTATTTTCCTAAATGATGGGTGTTCAGATGCAGTTATAGTAATGTGGGCTAGTTATCTACACATCTATCTAGATATATAGCGGGATTTTGGTTTATTTTCACTTGTAGGGACTGTCGGGCGTCTGAAAGTGAGTTTTGATTTGATCTGATTTGAACTGGTTCATCTAGTTCCCCACAAAGAACCGGTTCAAAAGAGGCCATGTACACACTGTAAGTTTCAGTTTTATAACGCTAGCAACATTTTTGCTGTTTGGTATGTGCCATTTTTTGGCCATATACTCTTTTTGTCTGTTGATTTGAACTGAACTAAGGTTGATAGACATGCTGTGTTTTGTTTATGCTCGGGAGGCTGCTTTAGAAAGTGCTTTCTTGTAGTGTTGCCATGTCCTCATATTTACAAGCACTTTTAGACATGTTGTTTGGTCTTAGCTCATAAAGCCATGCACTTTATGGTGTTAAATAAAGTGGTCTGTTGCGGATATGAGATATATGATTTTTTTGTTGCTATAAAACATAAAGCATTTGATTGTTTTAGTGCTTTTGTGCTTGTTCTTGTGCGTTGTTGTTTTTTCTATATATATATATATATATATATATATATATATATATATTTATAAAGATCTGGCAACACTGACACAACTAGCCCCATGTCAAAATATGCTAAGATTAAGATTTCTTTCATTGTTATTTTTTTTTTGCATCTCACATACAGATGAAGACACATTTCTGATGCACGTTCAAAAACGTCATTAATAACTGAATTATGTTCATGTTATGTTTATGTTATGTTAATACGGGATTAAGGAGTTAATGTTGAACTGACAACCGATGTGAATAACGTTTAGTTTCTTGCACAGACTGATTGTTTCGCTTCATAAGACCTTAATAGGAGCCACTGGGATTAATTTTGTTGCCTGATGTGTTTTTTGATGGTAGCCATTGACTTGCATTTTAGGACTCACCGATGATCACGGTTCCAGCTAAAAACTTTCTGGTATAGTTGGCCCGAGAGTGAATATATTAACAGCACATTTATTTTTTTATTTTTTGCGAACTATCCCTTTAGCTTGACCACAAACATAATTTGAGTCCAAAATAACTCACTTTCCCAAAACGGAGTGAAGATCACCTCTCCCAAGCACTGTCCACCGGCCGTGACCTTGGCATGATATTTAGAGGTCACATCGCTCATCACATGGGTCATCACATCCGTCATGTCACAAACAGGAATAGAGATGTTCTGACACCACGTCACTGGTTCATACGGTTTCCCATAACTGCAACAGAACAGACTTCAGTCTTACATTTAATGAAGTTGCATGTGACAGACACAAACAGTTTCTGTAGGAAATGAATCAACACCCATTTAATGCAGATCTTGTTTAATCATAGTCGCAGTGAATGCAAACAGAAACTCTTTCAAATTGAGCAGACTAGCCAGATTCCATTTAGCCTAAACTAGTTCTCCTGCTCTTCCTCTAGTACATCATTACACACACCCTGTTTACTGTGTGCATATCTCATATCACGTGTTACATCATGTAACTGAAATTGCATGCTCAATGATATCATTGGAACAACTCAAGTTATAATTATATTAAGTCATAAAGTCAATAAACGCAAATTCTCAGTGCAATGACCTTAATGTGGAAAAACTGTTCTTCAATTACATGCAAAAAAAAAAGCAGTTAATATGATTTTTATGATTTTTTTTAATTAAAATGAAAAAAAAATAACTTATTTATAGCCAATATAAAAATGCACTTTTTTAGAAAAAAAGTGTAGATATAAAATATAAAAAAGAAAATATTTTATATAAAAAGACAAGTTATTTATTTAAATACATTTTAAAATTATTATTAAAATCAACTTTAAAATAATTTATATAAAAATTAATGAGAAACATATAATTATAAAATATTATAACAAAAAATTATTTATATAAAAATATAAAATAAAAAATTTCGAACTTATTCTATACAAATAATAAATTATATATATATATAATTCTCGATATACTGTATGATGCATATCTGTGATCATAAATGTTTTAAAAAAGCAGATAAAGATACTATTTTGCTGTAATCATATATCTACTACTGTATAACGGAGCAAAAATAAGAAATGAAAAACATATGGAAACCATTCAAAGCTCAAAAGCTCCAGTGTGGAGAGGTTAAGAGGTTGGACTGATGTGGGATTATCTGGAGCTTCTGAAGCTTTCTTCTCTCATCCCATCATCTGTTGTCTGCCTCCCTGACCCTCCCAGCATGCACTGCTGCTCCCTCCGTTCCCATCACATTTATATCTCCCATCAGTTTCTCTGTAAAGCGTAACTGTGACTGGTGCAGAAGATTCGGGGCCAAGGCAAATCACAGCCGGCCGACCACAGCGTGTCCTTCACCAAAGTCACCAGTCACAGTGTTATTCACAGAAAACCAGAACGACTGAGAGGAAAGCATTAAACCCATGGCCAAATCAAAAGGAAATGCAGAGGTCGAGGCCTGTTTTGCTCTCATCTCTGACACTTACAGGTTGTACTGGATGCTGTAAAGAAGCGTTTGACCCAGAACATCAACAGATTCCCAATGGAGAACGCTGAAGAAATTCCTGGACTCAAAATAAGTCTTTGTGCGATTACAGCTCTGACCCCAGCCACCTGCAAGACAGAACAATATAGGCAAGATGGATTTAGAGATCAGTCATCATCTTCCACTGTGTTAGTTATATATAGATCAACTAATGATGTTCGGGTCTGAATATCTTTGGTCTAAAAGCAAAGTGGAAACTTCGTCCCTCGGGTGGGTTTTTCTATTTATGGAGTTGAGTCGTGACTTACTCATAATACAGCATGCCATTAGTACCAATTATTGCTTTTATAAAACGTTTACCACACAATACAATTATTAAAACCAAAAATGTACATATTGATATGTAACTTTTTAAAATAAAAATTCAATAAATGCCTCCCTTCTGCTAAAAAAATAGTTCCTGACAGAAACAGTAAGAGATTGTTCCTGTTCTTATCTCATCTTTTCTCTCGTTTATTTTTAACACCATATCCACCTTATTCTTTACGTAAAAATGGTCGAGGACATTTGCCAATTCTATGGGTCTTGCTTTCGGTCTCATTGGCTCCTTTTGCTGCTTTATATTGCAAATTGGTGTTTCTAACCATATTATTTAATGTATTATTTTAAAATAAACACTTGTTTGGAGTGCAATCGTTACGTTACGTGATAAATACAAACAAACACTCAAGAGGTAAACTAATAATTTCCCTCGATGAGACGACTCGATGTTCCCGAGTTATATTAAAGATTAGTTCAAATTAAACGAAGCGTTTTTGGGGTAACACAAGTAATGCGATTAATGTAATCAGATTACTTTTCAAGTAACTAATAAAGTAACGCATTACTTTTTAATGAACAATAAAATATCTGAGTTACTTTTTCAAATACTTTTTCTTTTCCCATTTATTGACTGACAGCTCTCCTGTCCTCAAGTGTTTTCTAAATTAAAATGATGTTGATGTAGTTCTAGACTAAATATTATCATGCATTAACTAATTTCACATTATTTTACTAATTTTGCAAAAAAACTGATTCAGTATTCCTCAACATGAATGCAAACCTGCAACAATTAAATGTATTACATAACACAAATATCTTTTTATGCATTTAATCACATTTTATTATGCAATATCTTTGCTGTTGACCTTCGATGATCCAATTCAACCATATTAATAAGCTTTATTTGTTCATTCTTTCTTTCTTTCTTTGTTTCTTTATTTCTTGTGTTGAACTTTTTTCTCCTGCATTCTATGCTTCATGCAATCCAGAATGACTGAAGGTTACTCATTTCACTTTTGGTGCGAAATGCCCTTTACATTTGCCCAAAATATAAATTTTTATATTACAAAAAAATAAGTAAGCCATGCCCAGATGGCTCCAAGCGCCAACAGCATCCTTCTGAGCAGCATCCACAAACCCACTCAAGTCCTTCAGGATGTTTGACAGCAATCAATAAATATATATAAAACCTTTAAACCTCAGGGCTTCTTTCAAACTTTCTTCTCGACCAACTTTCCTTGGACAGAGTCTGACGAGCGTCTGATAGCGAGAGGATGATGATCCACATGGTTCTCCATTGATTATGAGCCTGGATGAATATACAATCTCTGCACGTTTGGATCTTCCTCGAGGAAAACTGAACGGCTCCAGATACACCAGCAGGATTTTTCACAAATTGTTACTCATGTAAAGAGATCGACCTCTAAAGGATGGTGAAAAGTAACACTCAGAGCAAATGTGAATAAAATAGGTTTTAATGTGTAAATAAATCTTTCCAGGCGGAGTGTAATTTGATTAGAAACTTAAACATAATACAAGGTTTAAACTGAAGTACAGTAGTTTATCCGTGATCGTATACGGCCTGACATGACATGCACAATTAAACGCATGTAAATCACATACTGATGCCTTCTATAAACTATCTCTATCTAAAGTTTATCTACAAGTATTTTTGTTTACAGAAAAAGATTCACACATGCAGAATATTCAAATTCAGCCACCAACTTAAATTGAACTTTAGTGTCATTGAGAATTTTTAATATTTTTATTTTTATATTCTCTGTTCTTTTTAATTTTGAGGTTTATTCATTTTTATCTTTTTATACATATTTTTAAATGTCTAAATCTTTTTATTTTCGTCATTAATGTATCACGTTAAACATGTTGCTTTGGCAGCTACAGTAGCTGTTTTATTTAATTTCATTATATTTTATTTATATTGACTGAAATTCTTTTAAGTTTTATTGATTAATTAATTAATTCAATAAACGCATCTTTCAATATTTTAAATGTTTTATTTAATCATAATAATCTTGGCTGATTGTCACAAACACATATTCTATTGTAATTTTGAATAATAATAATAATAATAATAAATCATTAAAAAAATCAAGTAAAACTTTAATGTTTCATTATTTTTAGTTTTGAGAAATATATAAATAACATGTATATTAATAACACATATACATATAAAGAAATACAAAGGAAATATTTTTGTTATATTTGTCAGTAAGAATAATATTTATGGCCTACAGTTTCTGAACAGTTTAAAAAACACACATTTTTGAGAAAAAAAAAACATTTAAAAGATTTTTAAAAAAAGAGTAAACAGCAACAACCACAAAAAAGTACTTATTATAGAAAATATATGTTTAAAGAAATACGTGGATTCTTATTGCTCACCTGTACAGCAGAGCAAGAAAACGGTAACTCTCAGAGGACACATATCCAACCAAGTGAAAATATCTCCAATTGAGAGGCTTCCAATAAAGATCCAATTGTCAGAAACACAGTCCTTTCATTATTTCCACGAGACCCTTCCTAGAAATCTCATATCCACAAATTAGAAAAACCCCATTTAGTCATTCGGTGGGTCATTCTCCACTCGCTGTCATTCGTGCAGTGATAGAGTCAGTTCCTGGCTGTCCATCTAGCGCTCCTCAGGTGTGCCGCTGAACTTTGGAGTGTCTTATCAGCACCTTCCTGTTTCCTGCTGTTGGCCTCCACCCATTAGAGGCGTCTATAGAGGTTCCTCACCACACAGACATCTGGAATTTCAGGTTTTATCTGTTGAAAAACTGAAACTGGAAATGAAGCACTTCCCAGAAAGTGCGGGAGAAACGAAGCACGCCTTCAGGCGGGACACGGGGTAGATTCAGCTGTAACGACACGAAACATAATCATTTTACTGCATGACATCACGTGGAACAGGATCTGTGAACGACAAACTAAAGCAAACAAATGTTGCACTTTAATAATAAAAAAATACACATTATTAGGCTTTGACCCTTTTGATCTGTGCATTATATGAGCACTTGTTGGTCTAGAGTTAGATATATTTGCATGCATCAGTGGACATGACTTATTTACTTGTTTTATATTAACACATAAAAAAAGGGGAAGAATCATAAACTAATGTGAAAAATCTAAGTGGGACCAAACATTTCTAGAAAAATAAATAAAATAAATAAAATATGGTTTTCTAAAGATGAAACCCTTAATTAAATTAAGTTTTTGTATAAGAATAATACATAATAATCAAATATCAATAATCAGATGTTTTATTTATTAATTTATTTTAAATAATTAAAATGATTTATATATTTAACTATAACTCTCTCTCTCTCTCTCTCTCTATATATATATATATCTGAATCCTTTTTTTATTTACATGCATAACAACTCTAACATTAAGCCAACAAAATATAAATATGATAAATAGTGGTATTTTATTGCCATTGTGATAGTACTTGTATTAATATTTTGTATAACTTTTTATTTTTATATGTTCCATTTTAACGTGATTTTGGAACAGCACTCATATCAAACCCAATTCAGACAAAACCTAGCAAACCATGTATGCCATACTGATGCAACGAGTGCTTTCAGAACACAACAATGTAAGAAAGCAAGAAACATTTGTGCTCACAGGCTTTAGACCATTTAAAGACATGTCTAGCTAAACAATAGAGTCATTCCAGCTCGTATTTGCTGTCAAGTTCTGTCACAGAGAAACGTGATTCCTTACAACACCTTTTTCACTGAGATCTGTCAGGCAGACATTTTCTGCAAGCCATTCCATAAAAAAATCACCATAAGCTTAAATCTCAAACAGATATGAGAATATCCTGACACTCTCAGTGTGAGACAGAATTCATATCGTACAAGGAATATGGTGCACTGTATGCTGCAAGATTATTTTGGAGTGGGATATAAACTGTATAATCTAAAAATTCCAACATAATTTTATTTATGATTTTAAGCTTCTGTTCTGCTTACGTATTGTCCATCCATTCATTCATCATCAACAGCCACAAGGGTCACACAAAACACTACCAGAACAAATGCAAGTTTCTTAATTTTCTAAAAACACAAACAAAAACACATACAACGCTTACGTGCACACTCTCTCACACACAAATAAAACATTCAAATACAAGAGATTTTCCTGCGGCTTAAAGGAATTTAACAAAATTTAATCCTCTTATGACATTATGATGATTAATTATTAAAAAATGCCCTCATTTATTATTACGATGTAAAATAATTAGTAAAATTAAAGTGTCACATGATTTTTAAGATATCGGTCTACGTGCTGATTTTGCAGCTTAGTATTTTTAGGGACTACATATATATATATATATATATATATATATTTTTTTTTTTTTCTTTTTTCATGATTTTCATGTTTTATTTTTTTATTTTTTTGTGTAATGTCCACTAAACTGGTATTTTGGGACCATCAGCATTTTATTTCAAGCTACAAAATAGTTTTCAATGGTTTTAGTTTAATTTATCAATAATAACCCTGTTCCACTATTTAGCAGATATGAGCTCACACAAGGATATTGCACTATTTTAACTGCATAACAATAAAAAGAGACACATTCTAAACAAGATGTTGCATGTTTTTGATTGCATATTTAATTTAAGTGCATTGTGAACTCCAGATCATAAGCATCCAGACGACACAAAAGCCAGATTTGTGTGCTGACTTCAGACCAGGTGAATCTGAGTTTGATCTGCAGGCTGTGGATCATCTTCCCTCTCCTCACCGAGACGATTCAAAGCCACTGTGTCCTGACAGCTTTGAAGTCATCGAACGCTGGAGGAGACTGAGATCTAAGCTTCTCAGAAACCATCGTTGACTTTCCTCCAACGCACTGCCACAGTCACATCAGACACAGCTCGCACAAACACACCTGGAGCCTGGTCTCAGTCATGACTGAAGCTCTGTCTTATGGAAATCAGCTCAAAACATCAGGTGTGGAGGTCAAGTGTGTCATTTCTGCATAGCACTGGAATTACAACCTGTTAGTTTAATAGCATGCTGTTATTACAGCATGATTTTTGCCAGGTAATGTGTGTCTGACGAGTGGATGCAATATCACCTTATATCTCCAAATAAGAAAAAAAGATAGATGTTATGTTGCGATCTGCATCTGATACTGAGAACTTTCACATTGAAATCTTTTATTTTTTGTATTTTGCTGAACCCTGTTTTTCTGTGACATAACTTTTGTGATAATTCTGCACTCATTAATTTATATATATATATATATATATATATATATATATAAACAATATATATATATAATAATTAGCAATTATATATCAATGCATGCTTCTTATGTATCCTTCTCACTTTGGAATATTGGCAACACTTTAGTGTCCAATTCTCAATATTAATTAGTTGGTTATTAACATGACTATTACAGGGATGTTGGCTGTTTATTATTACTTAAAAGCATATGTTAATGTCTTATTCTGAAGATCTTACTCTAAATCTTTAATCCTACCCAAGTTGTCTATTTGGATTAAACCATTTTGACAATCTAATAATCTCCTAACTTTAATAAAATTTAAAAGTGTCGGACCCGCTTCATTGAGGGTGAAACAGTTGGTTTGAGTTGATTAACAATGTCATGTAAATATGTAAAGGATACTAAAGACAGAGTTCAATTTCATCACTAACCTTGAGAAATGATTTGCCTTGACATTCTCCTTAACTATTTAGTACGGTGTCACTGAAAGCATGTTGAATGATAACAGCTCCTGAAAAAATCTGGGTGTTAAAAGACTTTGATATATTGAAATACCCCCGCTAGACAGAGAAAAGGCGAGATGCATGCATTTCATGCAAGACTGTGTAATGCTTACCCTTCAGGGTACGAGAAACGATCAAAATATGCAGTGAAACACTGCTTTAGATACTGTACGAGCCACACAGAGAGGAGGAACGCTTCGGGGAATTCAGGAGTGAAACTTCTGAACACAAAGAGAAAACAAGGTAAAAGCGCTTGTAACTTTCAAGTCACTTAAGATCTTCTGTGGCAAAGCTTTTAAACAATGTCAAAATCTCACTGATCTCAAAGCTGGAGCTCAGAAGCTTCAGAGCGGCGCGATCAAACACAGCTTGCCTCAGAAGCCTCTCGCAACTTATTCTGTTCTTTCTTTAGAGAAGATTGAATCCTCACAGTATCTGCTGAGCTGCTGCAGCATAGATATAGAGTTTGGGCGTGCATCAAAAATGCATGATATATTTGCAATCATATTGATAGCGATTAAAAATTAAGCAACACTTTCAGTGTCATGCTGATATAAATGTGCTTTTTATTCCTAAAAATACTTAGATGCATGGACGCATTAAAGCATGGCTGTTCAACTAAAAATGTCAATTTCGCCATTATTTATTCACCCTCAAACCATAGGCTTTTTTTTCTGTGGAAGGCAAAAAGAGAAATTTATATCCATTTATGCATTTCTGCCTCAAAACAACAGTCACTTTCAAGCCCCCAAAATAAAAAATGAAGTACAATAACCGCACTATAAACAGTCCAAACATAATAAATACACCCATTTGTTGTGCTCTTATTTTATAGTTTCTTCCCCTAAAATATATCTTCTGAAAACTCAATAAAATGCAATGCAATAAAATAAATACAGTCTGATAGTTTTATAGTTTTCCATCAAATAGTTTAGCTTTGACGTTTTTATATCTCCTGCAGTTTTCTACAGAATTTGTCATAAATCTTAAAATAGGGATTAACAATGCCACAAAAAATGACAAAAATAGCACAGATATTTAAAATGCAGGGGCACAATGTGTTAAATTTGTTGTTTGAAGAATTTTTATATAATTTGCATTGAATGCCCTTATAAAAGGTCAAATTTAGCCCTTTTCAGGGAAATTACTGCCCATAATTTCTTCCTCGTTTCTAACAACAGCATAGAAAAATGGAAAGGAAATGCAATGCAATGCCAAATTAGTAATGCAAAAAATATAAATAAAAAATGAAATTAAAATGAAAATAAAGCACTGGAAAAAAAAAAGATTCTAATCAACTTTAATGGAAATATTTGACATAAATACACATATTTTACATAAAAGTCCTTAAAAGGTAAAATTGACCACTGGAACTGATTTCCAGTTCATGATTGACCATAAAGACAAAAGTTAAATTCTTCCTACATGTTTCTTACAGAAAAACTAAATAAAATAACCCTCTGAAAAGATTCCAATCAACTTTTGTGGACATAAATAGTTTCCTAAATAAAACAACTTTCTCGCTTTCCAAAAAGAAATGCAATGCAATGCAATGAAAAGATAAAAAATGCAATGCATTTGGTTATCAGTCACGAGTATTGATCACAATCCAACACTGCTGGTCCTACAGTAAGTCATTCTGACTGAATGGAGAAACACATGCATGTGCAGTAGCTGCATGAATCATCATCAGTGTCAGCATCTTCAGTCTTCAGAGACTCTTCGGAGTCTAGAGACAATGAGAACATGAACTCAGACAAACGCCCGCAGGACTTCATTTGTCAGCGAACATCAGTGAAGTCCAGCCGGAGCGTCTCTACAGAGAAAACGCTTTAAACCCACTCAACGTGATGTCAGCCATGGGCTGTTATGGCATGTTTTCCATCAGGGGAGATCAATACCACAGTGAAAATCTGGATCATAGCTGCTTAATTCAATAAGCAAAACAGACCTTGAAGGCGTCCCGGAGGATTAAGCTCCGTCAGCCGAAGCCTTGTGAGTGTAGACGCTCGCACAGAGAGTATAAATCACCCGTCCTGTTCACTGATTCACTGAGACAAACAGCACCAACAACAGCAGAGTTAAGATCGTGAGAGAGATGGACCTTCACACACATTAAGAGCCATCTCTACTTTATCTTGATCATTACTAATGCAAGGCCGCAGTATCACGTATGCTTCTCAAATACTGGTCAGCAAAACTCGCTGTCTGTTGCATTCAGGCTTTAAATTATCATCATATCATATTATATTATCATGTTAACTTAAAATAGTAAGACATTTTTGATAACCGAACTAAAGCTGTAATACATTTTGCATACTAGTTTACACTTACTGTTATTTATCAGTAACTAAATATAAAACTATTAAAACATTTAGTTATTTTTGAATTCTAGTTTTTACTTACTGTCAAGACTATTATTGAATACTGAAACTTAAACTGTTAAGCCATTTTTGTTAATTGAAATAATTATGAAATTAATTTAGCATACTAGTTTACACTTACAATTAGAGTTATTATTGATAATAAAAAATATGTATATTTTTTAAAAAAAGTCATCATTTTTAAATTCTAGTTTTTACTTTCTATGATGTTTATTATTAAAAAACTACAACTATTTAGAATTTTTTGTTAAACATTTGTTATTTATTGTAATTTTAATTTAATTAAATGTTGCATACAAGTTTAAACTTACTATCAACGTTAAAATTGTAAACTAGAAATAAATTTCTTTTTAAAAATTAATTAACTGAAATAAAGCTTAAGTAAAATAAAATATATTATTAGATTAAGAAATAAAACTTAAAGTGTGTGAAAATTTTGCTTTCGAATGTTTCAGTTGAATCACTAAAATTATTAGCTGGAAAAAAAAATCGTAATAAGTCTAAAAGTGTAAAATACATAAAACACATGAAACATAAAATGATACTAAAATAAACAAATTAAAATAATATTAAATAAATAAAATAAATTTACTCAAAATATGAATTCAAACTATATCAGTATATAAATAATACTAAAATATTACTAAAAAATATAAGGCTTATACGAGTCCTGTGATTTTTTCAGCAGATGTGGACTGGATGTACTACGTACTGTATGTTTGTACACTTGTTTATGTTTTCGTATGATTGCCAGATGCTGTGGTTACATTAGTCACAAAAGCTACACACAGATGTCAAAGTGGCTTGTTACTATGTTAACTTCTCTAATGTCACAAAGGAGAAGTGTTCACTTCCCTAAATGTTGAACATTGAATGCTTTGTGTGGTCAGAGACAATATTCATGAATAATTTGTATTTTCTATTTGTATAATTTGAACTAGGTAAACTTGCTTGGTGACATATACATTAAAAAGGACAATTCTTCGCCATTATTTATGTTTATGTAGCGTAGCGAATGAGAAAAGTCTCATTTGAATGCCCTATTATTCAAACTAGGTTCACGATCGTACAACGTATTCCCAGCAAACAGTATGACACTGACAAATAATGAGTTCATATCATAATATTTGGTTTATATCTCTGATTTATCACCGATTTACAGGTTTATGAACCATATTATCTGGGGAAATAGTTGCTAATTTTATTTAACTTTATTAATTCTAAACCTATATAGTTCAAATACACCTAACTTTGGTGACTTTTATCATACTGATGATGCTAACGTATAATAATAATTTAAGGATGTGCGTTATTATTGCACTGTACCAGGGTTATTATAGTTAATTATAAAACAGATATATGTTGTTTACATTATATATATATATATATATGTAAAACTTGAAATAAACATAAACTGAAATAAAAAAAAAAGTTTTTAAGTTATGAAAAAACTATTTCAGATGGTTGCAAAATTTCTTATTTTAATTTAACTTGATGTACAATGACTAATGAAAATAAAAATGAATAAAAACCTAAACACAATGACTGTAATGTCTATCAAATTTTTTACTTTAATACATGAATGAATTTGCAAAACTCTACAAAACAATCTTTTTCATAGTAAATAAAACAAAATGTTTAATTTGGTAAATTCTTTTATTAATTTTATTTTTTTATGTTTTATTAATGTTTTTATTTTTATATTTAGTTAAAGTTTTAGTAGAATTTTGTTTTGTGTTTTTGTCATTTTGCTCTTTTTATATGTCAGTGGAGTTTTTATTCATTTTTATTTATTTTCTATTTTTATTTATTTTATGTTTTTGTTAGTTAAGTAAAAAAATTTTAATAAAACATTAGACAATATTTCCTTGGCAACTAGTGGAAATAAAAAAAATAAAATAATATATATTAATTAAATATGATATATATATATTATATTATTATATTTATAATATTTTATTTTATAAATTATATATTTTATATTATATATATAATATTATTATATAAATAATTTTTATTAAATAATATTAATATATATATATAAAGTCTTATGATATTCTATGATAACTATGAAATGATAACCGTGTCGACTAAAGTAAACCCAAAAGCTGAAAGATTAACTGTAGTGCAGACCGTGTGTTAGTATGCCAAGCGTGTTTCTCTCTAAATATAATATCTTTAAGAGTAATGGGGCGGATCGGGGCAGAACATTGTACAAACACAATTAACCTCATCCACAGTCCATCATGCTAATACAAACACACAGTATTATGGGATATTGTTTTAAATAGCTCAGTAACACAGGATTAGATAATGAGTCAGACACGCATCAACACCGAATAATATCTAATAGAAATATCCTGGCAAGACAAATGCGGGTTTCTATTTCTATAATGCTTCTATATTAAATCCTGCTCGGGTTAAACCGAAATGACAAGACACAGATGGCAAGAAAATGAAAAACGTCTGTTTGTCTGCTCTAACTGCCTTAGATTAATCTGGAAAAACAGTGTTTGTAATGTACACGTTAAAACATTTGCATTAATAAAACAATAAGCCACTGGAGGCTGTTACAGTAATCCACTTCACAACAACATGCTTTCATTTTGGTAAAGTCTCTTTGACACACGGCCTCGAGTGGCTTATTGTTTTTGAACGGCAGACAACAATGTTCAATAAACACGCTTTTATTAAAGAAATATTCAACCCAAAAATAATAACTCTTCCATCTTATCTTTTAGGCCTACTCAAAGTCATTTCGGTCCAATCCTGAAATAATAAATCCAGTTTCTTTCTTCTGTGGAAGATGTTTAGTTGAATATTCATGCTGGTCTTTCATAAAATTAATATAAATTCATAAAAATGTATAGGTTTAAGTTTTATAATTGAATTCAATAAGTGCATATTTTTCCTAGTATTTGTGAGTTATGTTTATAATATAAAATAATGCATTAGCTTAACCCAAAGTTTGACATATGAAATAATTATCCTGTATATATATATATATATATATATGTATGTATAACAGTTTATTGAAACTTTATAGACAAAACAACAACAACAACAAAACAAAACCTGCCATATAAATTACCATATCTGATCAATTCAGGTATGAAAGCTTGTTAGCGCCAGTAAAATAATGAATAAAAAAATAAATAAATAACTTGTTCATCCCACAAACTTGTTTTCTGACTCTCAATTCTGACTTTTCTATTTAGATCTTGAAATTCAGAAGAAGAAAATAATCAGTATTGTGAGATATAAACTCAGAATTGCAAGAAAAAAATCAGAAAGTCTGATAAAATTAAAGTTGCATGATATATTCATTCAAAAATGAATCTATCAGAGGCCCAAAATGAGCAATTTGGTGTAGATGCTGAAATTTATATGGCCAAAAAGTGATGCAATTGTGATGCTTGTAATGTAAATCAACTGAGATCTTTATAACAGTAGAGCAGATACTGACATAAAATCATCTAAATATCAGTTTTAACTCTTTATCTCCAGTAATGTGTCTCAGTAAGATGAGATGTAAATGATCCGCACATATAACACAGTGATGGAGAGCTGAAGAAATAAAGATGTGAGATGTTCTAGAGGCTTGTGAAGATCATTCCTCCGCTGAGGAACAGTGAAAGTAAAGCTTCTGGAAACAAACGCTCCTCAAAAGATCCTGAGGATCAGATTTGAGACGCACTGATTTCTCTAAAAGAGAATCAAGTAAAGCCGAGCTGCTTCAGTCCAGTAGGAGTTCATCTGGGAATACAACTACAGTTATTCTGCACTAATTGTTAAATCCACACAATTTTAAAAACAGACCATTTATTTCCTGCCTAGAACCCTTTTAATGTGGTCTTCTTTGTACCGATTGTGTCATTCCCTTCTCAGATCTGCTGACCTCAGCGGCGAGCATCCGATTCACTGGGATCTACTCGCTCACCTTCCACCGTCCTCATCTTTCCTCTTTTCTAGTCGCTGCTATGTCTCTGAAATCCACCGAGCTGAGCAGAAACTCTCTGAACACATGAAGGATCATCAGATCATCAGAGGATGACTGATTGCTCTGGGGTTGCCATTTGAAAGAAACGACTGCAGATTTCTGAAAGCTTCTTGTGGGGGAACTAAAAGAGATATTGAACACGCATTCAATGTGCTTCAAACACAATACACACATGTATAAATGAGTTGGGAAAGACACCCGTAGTTCACTTCAGCAACTGAATTAATCACAAGCTTATGAGGCATTTTATTAGACATGCATACTGCATTCAAATACAGCGCGAATCCTCTTAAACTACTTACATCTTTGTATTTAAGTAAAGAAAAAGGGATAGTTCTGGCATGTACATTTACACATTTAGCAAATGCTTTTATCTAAAGTGTCTTCTCCAGATTTAGTTAACCGATGGACTGTGGATTATTGTGATGTTCTTATCAGCTGTTTGGACTCTCATTCTGACGGCACCCATTCACTACAGAGCAAGTGATGCAATCATTCTTACGAGTTACCGCTGAGTTGTCAAAACGTACTTCTGTTCTTGTGATTTTCTACCAACGCATGTCAGAGACAAGAAGAAATTGACGTCAATGCGTCACAATAAATTCAGCAAAGTAACAAAAAAATTAATAAATTGAAATGCTGTCAATGGATACTGGTGAAAGTTTACAAAACAGATTATAAAACAGCAAAAGGATGATGTTGAAGTTTCTGTGTAAACTAAACATTGTTGTGACGCTTAGCCTGTGCAGTTTAATTTACAGACCAATCATAATTCAGTAATAAAAGACAAGAAACAAATAAATATTGTATTAAATATACAGTGTCGTTCAAAAGTCTGATGATGTCTAAGATTTTTTTTAAAATAGTCCCTTATGCTCACCAAGGCTGCATTTATTTGATCAAAAACACAGTAAAAATTGGGAAATATTTTTACTATTTTTAAGAACTATTTTGTATGTGGATGTATTGTAAAATATAATTTATTCCAGTGAATTTTCAGCATCATTACTCCAGTCTTCAGTGTCACATGATCTTCAGAAATCATGAAAATATGATGATTTTGATATAAACATTTCTGATTATTATTAATGTTGAAAACAGTTGTGCTGCCAAATATTTTTGTGGAAACAGTATTGCATTTTATTTTTGGATATTCTTTGATGAATAAAATGTTCTTTTGTCACATTAAAGTGAAAACTGTCACTACTGGTCAATTTAAAGCATTAATGCTGAATAAAAACATTAATTTCATTCATATTAAAAACCTTGCTGACCCCAAATATGCATATGTGTGTGCAAATAATAAGAAAGTAATTAAATGAGACTTAGAGACTAAAATCTTTGTGTTAAAATGTATGGGAGAGACAAAAATGGCTAGTATGATAGTATAATACAAATGTTGAAAGGAGGTCAACACAGAGGCCAATCTTTCATCCAATGTTACACTGTTCAATGCTCCACCCTGGTTATCAAGAGCAGCAGGACAATGTCATTGTAGCATCAATGATGAAACATAATGAATGTGTTTTCCATTTGCATTCATTCACACTCGAGTCTCACAATGACCTCAAGCTTCACGTTTCATTCCTCGTATTTCTCAGTCTGTTTTGAGCTGAAGACACAACAGGTAACACGATTCCCCTGAGAAAACCTGTTCTTACATCAGACTCTCCTATTTCTGAAGACATGAAGAACACATTGACACAAACCAGAGATGTTTGCAGGCTCGAAGCGAGAGCTGTTTTTTTGGCATTCCCATGAATTATGCATTGTGTCCGACGCATGTGCTGTTTCACAATCTGAGATGTGGCAAGATATGAATGTTGCCTCCGTAAATCAGTGTTATTTTGACAAGCTTTCAACTCATGAGCTGAATAAATGGGGCGGTGAAGCGGTTTTAGAAAAATGGCCAGAATTGCATGTACGCTGATGATGATCACTAGCATCGCTCATTTTTATCGTTGCTGTCAATCATCTAAGTTGATTGCATCAGCCGTGCATCTTATTCACTAACTTGAGCAATTCAACGAGAGGCTTAAATATTGCAGTAAATTAAAACATTTTTTGAGACCAAATAAAGAAAATAACTTTTAATGTAACTTGACGTGATTTTGTTCCTCAGTTATTTAGTCCTGTTTTTAGCCAGTGTCTAAAGAATCTTAAATCAAGATGCATTTACTAGCTGATTGTCGTTATAAAGAGGTTAGTTCCAGTTCTTGATTCTGATTGGTTGAGACAAGTTCGAACCTGCTGTTACTCTACAAACATACACCTTTGTTTACATTTGTGTGTTGCTCGGCAACCACTTTGTTGGAACCACAACAATTTCTGAGGATTGTTTGGCTGATAGTTGATTTAAATATACACAAAGAAGACCAATCATAATTCAGTAATAAAACAAACGAAAAAAATCCAACTGTAAATATACAGTGTTGTTCAAAAGTCTGATGATGTCTAAGATTTTTAAACAGTCCCTAATGCTCGCAAAGGCTGGATTTATTTAATCAAAAACACAGTAAAAATTGGGAAATATTATTAATAGCTATTCACAAGAACTGTTTTTTTATGTGGCTGTATTGCAAAATGTAATTAATTCCAATGATGCAAAGCTGGATTCTCAGCATCATTACTCCAGTCTTCAGTGTCATGATCCTTTGAAATAAAACAAGAAATCTTGTTTTATGAGAAACTGATCAAAATGAAGTGAGTTGACGATTAAAACAAGAACAAATATCTGGCAACGGGTTCAGAAAAATTAAGAAAAAACTGTTGTAATTCTTCATGGACATTTTTGTTTTGTTTTAAGCATAACATAACAATTTATCAAGACTTTGTTTTAAATTTACATCTCAATTAAATGTACCTTGATTTAAGGATGTTAAACAACAATGGAAAACAACAATAACAATATTGAACATATTTATTTTTTGATGTGCATGCAACATAAAATGACATGACTTTGTGAATTTAATATTGATTTAATATTGATTGAATGTTGACTTTTTTTTCCTTTTAAGGCCTTAATTTGTGAAAGGGTGAGTTACCCCACAGAAAAAAAATGCATTGTGTAAACAGTGAATCTCAATGAAATATATATTTGAAATAGGAAAAATATTATTATTATTTGCTGCTGTATATATATATATATATATATATATATATATATATATATATATATTGATTATGATTTAATGATTTTGTTTTCATCCTTTTCAGCTCATGAAAATGTCTGAAAACATTTAGAGCGGTCTTATGAAACACAAAATAAAGATGTACCAACTCTTTCAACAAATTCTTCAAGTAATAAAAGATATATCAGAGTTTTTTGGCTGAAAACAACAGGTGCAGTCCTTGAAGTGTTTCACCACATTGATAGATTGTAAGTCAACGATCGCTCTTGAGCATCCTTTGATAAAGTATTTACAATCCTAAATATTAGACAAGCCATGCAGTCTCTTCACAGCTATATCTGTATAGGTCTGATGTTTGCAGTGCAGAGGAAAAAAACATTTCATACAAAGGCTCAGGGACAAAAAAACATGAGGTTCATTTTATGAAGCGAAAGTTATTTCATGCACAAACAAACCAGAGGGAAGCAACTTTGATTTCCAAACTTCTCAAGCTACAAGCTATTCATAATTTACAATAATTGGCTGCGTGACAAACCAAAGAGGTTTTTTTTACCTGAAGGGAACTGGATGGCACAACACGAAAACATAGTTGAAAAACATACCTGAAATGAGCAAACAGAATAATTATTCACACAAATTATTGAAGAAAATTGAATGTAGGTCTATGCATATTTATGCCAATAATGTGACACTGAAAATATTAATCTTTTTGATACAGATGTGTCAAAAACTCTTATACTGAGCAGAAACAAATTATAAAAAATTATATATTCACCATATATGTGCATTTTTTCAGAAAAATATTTGAACAAAATCAAACATTTTAGCCAGAAAAGTTATTGAAATCTGGTTTTGTCTGAACAATCTGGACAATATTTTGACACATCTGTTTTGCAAAAACTCAGTTTTTTGTTTCAGTTTCAAATAAAATAAATACTTTTATAATTATGTTAAATTTGCATCTCAAGTAAATGTACCTTGATCTAAGGATGTTTAAATCTTTGTATTGGAAAACAAAAAAATATTATTTTACTATTAAAAGATATTCTTTTTTTTTTTTTGCAGTGCATGCAAAATGCCATCATTTGAAGGGCAAATTAAGACACTTTAAGGTCTGCAAAACCCCTGAAATAAGGTGATTGATGTTATGACACTGAAAAAAATCTAAAGTTTTAGCCAGCGATATTTTTAAAATTGGGTTGATTTGATACAGAAATGAGAAATACATCAAAATGAAGCGAGTTTACGATTAAAACACATTTATTGATGCATATTTGTTCTTGCTTTAAGCATAAACGCACTTCATTTTGTACCGCTCATTAACAAAATCAAAACATTTAGCCAAGGAAGTTTCTGAAATGAGTTTGATTCCCAGGCCTCATGAATATTAATTAGGTGATCTGGTCAAACGCCGCACGATCCATCGAAGATGAACTGTATGAGATACGAGATGAGAAAAGTCCATGCTCTAACTAACATAACTTGATTGCGAGAGTTTAGAACTGCATGTCCTCGAGAACTACGATCTGCTGACTCATCAGAAACGCCTCATTTCAAAGCATATTTCTCCTACAGCATGACCCAAAGGTCACAGCGCTCTCGTTTTGAGAAATTAGCATCCTCCTCAGAAAAGGACTCTCGTACTAGATTGCAATCGCATTAACATGTCAAGTGACCTCTTTCACAAGCCTGGAGTTGCTGATGTGATGTATCGATCTGCGAATGTACTTCAGGTCACGGCGTGGCAATGGAATAACAAGGACAGTGTTAGATCTTTACAAAACCAACCGCTACAATATCAGTAAAGACATCAGCACCTCTTCAGCCCACCCTACACGGATCTGGATGAGCTTTCTGTGTCCTCTGCAAACCTACTGGCCACGTTTTGATATTTTGACATCAAAGAATGAATTAAATCCATTCAATACTTGACTTAAAATTCCCCACTTTTGACTTCAAAGCATGTAAACAAACAAGAGGTGCAATCACACGCAAAACAATCACAAACTGCCAGCATTTCAGAAACAATGTCAGGCGACATTAGGGTTAATAAGTCAGGGTTAATCAATCCGACCACAGTTAAATGTCTGACCTTAATTTCAAATTGGAGTGTGGTTAATCAAGAATTATGGATGGAAAAACCATTGGAAATATTGTGTGCTTCTCTTTTTGTCTCAAAACTTAACAGCACTTTTGTTTCTCGCAGTTCCTTGCAATACTACAACAGCTTACTACTTCAATTCAGTGCACTACTGTATATACTAGGATTTCCAAAAAGTTAAATGGTATGCATTAGTAATGTAAATGATTAGCAATGTTGAAAATGGCGTTAAAAAAGAGTGGCATTTTTATTTTGTACATACTACTCTATAACTAAAAAACAGACAAACAACACAAAAAAAAACAGGAATATTAAAATGCTCTAGAATGGCAATCTATAAATACAGGAAACTACAAGTACTTGTATTTATTAATTTCTGTAAAATTATTATTTACATTGCAGTCAAAATGCGTTAAGAATTTAAATGGTATGTATGTATGAATTTAAGTATAAGATTAACTTAATTAATTTAAATTGTTAATAAATTGATTATGATATTCTTGGAAATTTGACTTCCAAACCGAATAAAAAGTCTTGGAAATGTGCTTGAAGTTGTATTTTAAAGCTTAAAAAGTCTTACATTTACTTTCATAAAAACCTGCACTAAATGCTGTTATAAAAAAACACAGCTTTTTTTTATTATTACTTTGGCTTCATTCATCTCACTGGAAACAAAAGGTTAAGAGAATTGCATTCTGGGCGTCTTCTGCACATTTTGCCAAATGTCAGAGTATCTTATGCATACAGAAATTGCATGCTGCACACAGCTTTAATATGATCTACTGCAAAAAATGGTAAAAGTAGTATATTAGTATGCTATTCCACAGCCCAGCCTTATAGCTCTTTTCCTTAACAACTGTTCTGTGTTCCACTCATCATCTGCATGATGCCATCTGTTATGTATAATATTGCCTTTATATCTCCAGATTGTCTGCTCTCATATATTTACTCAAGAACAGGTGTAAAGCATCAGATGAGCTACAGTTATTCATGTATTCAGTTTCTTGTGCAAAAGTCATTATTAATTAAATTAATACTTCAATAATAGTAATATCGTAATTCATATACAGTACACAAACTGCAGCTGCATGCTTTATATATTGAATAGACCATCTATATCGGTCTAAATTTATGTTTTTTGGCTTCAAGAAATGCTAGTAAGACTTCAAGACAAAATGCATCTCCTGATATGGCAAGGCGTTTTAATATTTATTCCTTAAAATATATTAGCATCTATCTTCATACTTATTCTTTAGCTACTAGTACCTTTTTTAAAGAGACTAGTACTTATACATTATATTAACAGATACAAGTTGTTATTCGTTAAGTATTACTATTTATGTATTATATACTAGTTTATTTTTGTAATTATGACAATTACAAATCTTATGACTTACAGCTGTTTTTTTTTCATGTTATGGCTATTCATAATGGCCAATCATGCTAGTAAAATATAATTCTAATCGCACTTTATTTTACAGTATGTGTATTTACATGCACATTCAGCGCAAGAAAGTACTGAGCGGTTTAAGGTAAATTATGGGTTAATTACAAGTACAAGCATTTATTAAGTAAGTACTAGTATCTAATGAACAGGTAGTAGTAGCTTTTATAAAGATACTAGTAACTAATGAATAAGCACAAATACTACGGATAACGGAAGAGATACTAGCTAAAAAATAAGTAGCATGAAAAAAGATGCTTAAGGATTAAATGGCTTGCCATATTACCAACTAGAATGGGAGAATAACCTGAGTGTTTCATATCGCCTTTATGCTGGATCATTTACATAGGCAGAATTTCATTTGTGCCTCTTTTACAGTGGGCTGTGATAAGATTTGGCAGACTGATCATCGCGGCTGCTTCAGAGATCAATACAGAGGCTGTTTGTGGGATGAGAAATGCTCTAGGCAAGATAGAGGATGAGAAATGTGTGCGGAAACTGTAACTTTAGAGCCTCTGGGAATGCTTTGTTTCTCCTAAACACCTGTTTTAAATTTCACTATGCTTCTGACAGAATGCTAGAATGACTTTGGTTGTTATGAAAGATTAATGAAACTGAAACAAGCTGATATAAATTCATTATTCCCTGACCCTTGTCCTGTAATCTGACTTTTGGTAACTGTTCATTGCGAGGTGTGCTTAAGATACAGCTGAGTACGAGCATTTACTGCTTGCTCCAGGCAATATAAAGGCTTATCAAGCATGTAGACTTTATATAAATTACATTCTACAGATTTATCATTGTTAAAAAGAACATAGATTAAAAAATGTTGCACTTAGTACATAATGGAATAGTTTTGCCATTAATCACACTTTTTTTTCAAATCAATTAGATTTTCTTTCTTCTGTGGAGCACAAAAGCATTATTTCTGAAGAATATTCTTATAGATTTTTCCATTTAATAAAAAACGTGAATGGTGTCATGCAGAGGCACTTCCTTCAGTCTGAGGCTTATTAATGTCACTTTTGGTGTGAAAGAGCCTTTACAGCTGTTAAAAGTATAATTTTTGTTATTAATAAATAAAAATAAAATAAGCAAGCCCAGCCCATGTGACAAAAAGTAACGCAAAAGTAACATAATGCATTACTTTCCATAGAGAGTAGCCGAGTAATGTAATTAGTTACTTTTTTAAAGAGTATTGTAATGCATTACTTTTATAAGTAACTTTCCCCAAACCTGCCTGATTCTAACACAAACCCTGTGTGTTTTGATGCTAGCAGAGCTGAAAGAAAAGCTGCTGCTCTCTTTATCGTTTTCCATTGCTTCCTTTCACATTCATATGTTAATAGCACAATATTATTTAGCAATATTAGATCAAAAGATCAGGAAAATGTCCATGCATAGACCCGTCCATAAGAAACACGACATCACCGTTTTCACAAATTAGCCTTTTTTTAAATTTACACAGAAAATGATATCAGTATCGTTTTCAAAAACTTGCATTCAAACCTGTTTTTGAAGTTTGCATTTTGTTTTGCAAGTTTATGATTCCAGGCTTTCTACTTGGAATAGTAGTGCCCCATTATGGATTATGAAAGGTTCATATTTTGGTTTTGGGAGTCCCCCAAAACAGGTTGACATGCATTCAAGCCCAAAAACCTTTTTTTTTTCTTTATAATATGCATTAATTTTTTTTCTCCATTCTGTCACCGATGGAGTCACTGAAATAATTAATGAACTGCCTTTTGCATTATTTGACACATTATTTTCAATGCTATTTAATGCATGATTTTCCCTAACAGAATTTTCTTTTTTGGGTGAACTGTCTTTAAATTGTACGACATGCATGCAACAATAAAGACTTCTATGAAGAGCTGAACTATATCTGTAATAATACCAGTACTATCTCTCCTATAAAGGCCGGAGAGATTCAGAGCTGCTAAATATCCGATGGAAACAAGGAAGAATGGAGAGATAAAGAATTAGCCGAGACAAAACAGCAGTGAGAGTGTCTGGAGGGTTGAAACGCTTGTTGTTTATTCACACTGCACCGCTTAACCACTGCAAGCCAAAACACACTGCATTCACATAGTTAACTGGTTTATAAGCAGCAGGGTAATCAATTGCACCTCGTTCCCCGTGGATCTCCACAGTCCCACCTCTGCAGACTAATAATGGTGCTCCGGATGAATTATTCAGCTACTGGGGCGGCGCAGATTCTGTCCTACTTTGCATTTGTTTAGCTGACACCTACTGGTACATCAATTACAGACGCAATCAGGGCTCAGGCCTCTTCAGGACACCTTGATGGTGCACTAAAAACTTTTAATGCTCCTCTCACAGTTTAACGGGACTTTGCTCAGACTCATTGCCCTTTTCTTGTAATTTGATTAGCTGCAGTCATTTCGCCACTGTCTCGTCTCGTTCACAGCTGAGCCGTTTCTCCAGCCATGCCCTGAATCCTAACATTAATCTCTGTGATGTATTAGCTGCGTCATGTTTGCACTGCAAAAACAGACCCGAGTGCTCTATTGCTTCATTTAACTCGGTTTTCTAATAAGAAATATAATACCAGGGACAGCCACAAGTGCAGAGTCTGTTCATATACCTAAAGCATGTAAATGAACTATAAATCAGAAGCCGCTTAGAGCAATATACTTGTAAAAGGTCTTTGTTTAAGGGACTAATCTAACCAGTCAAATGACCTCCATTATGCACTGGCACTACTAAACACATTTTAGTCATTAGACAACTTCAAGCACTTGTTTTCGTTTTACAACACCATCCTTATTGATGTCAGTAAACCAAAGAGATCTAGGTGCTCTAAACCTGCAGAAAGCTTTGTTAGGACTCTTATTTCCATCTCACACAGTCCTCTATAAAATGCAATTAAACATAACAAAAAAATTCACATAAAATATAAAAGTTCATATAAAAACAAATAAGAAAATAATTAAATATGAGAATAATTAAATTAATAATTAAACGTACATAATAATGGAATTATATGAAACAAAATTATTTAAATTATTATCATTAATATAAAAAATAAATAAATGATCACGAAAAACTAATAATGAAAAAGAAACATGAGAAATTTAATAATTTATTATAATAATAAACAAATTAATTAATTAATAGGACAATAAATAATGTAAATATATAAGAGGAAAATAAATAACTAAAATTAATGTGAATAGATTAATGTTACAAGACAACTGTATTTTTTAAACTGTTTATAAAAAAAAGTTTATTTAAACTGAAAATAAATAAAATAATATAAATATAAAAAAATAAATAAAATAAAATAAAAACCCAAGTAAATTATATGAAAACAAATAAAATGGTAATAAGTAAAAGAAAAGAAAACAAACATATTTATTTGATTTTTAAATTAATATTTAATTTAACTTGCCAAACAAACTTATATGCATGCATGTATGAACATGCAAAACAACAAAATGACTAGATAGTTGCCTAAATTATATATGCAATAGTGTGAATGTAGCAATAGAACAAAGTGAAGTGAAAGTTCTTGGCATTATGATGAATCATGTTTTCATAATTTGCTCCACCTCATGGCCTAATGTCCCGAATCCTCCCCCATTAAAAACCCCATCTGGTCATGTTAAACCTCACGGGTTCCCGTTGCTCTCCTCCAGTCTTGGGAAAGAGGCGTGTATTTTCTCTTCAGAAAGAGCTCAAAAACAATTCCCCACAGTGGGATCTAAAGGACTGTGCTGCGGGAAGCCTTTGATGAATTCTTCAGAGTTTTTAGGAGGAGACAGAATATTACTGTATGGTACGACCCGAGGGAAAGCCCTGTTCACGGTGCTCGGTGGGAAGATTCTGCACCCCGCTCACACGAGCCCTTCAGAGACCAGAAACACAGCTAACAAAACCCAGTGGGCTTATTCACAGATTAACACGATGTTTGGAGCGGCCGGGGTTTCTTACAGCTCAAACCCTGCTGTCATTTACTGCTGCCTAAGGAGCAGTTCACCATAAAAAATGAATGAAAAAAAGTCATGTACTTACCCTCCTGTTGCTTCTCTATTTAATTTTCCACTGAAACAAAAAAGGAGACAAAAGTCAAAGCACTGTCAATTCTAACATAATTTTACTGTTGTACAGGGAGTGAATGGGTGCCGTTAGAATGTTATATTTATAGTTATATCCTGTTGCTTCTCTATTTAATTTTCCACTGAAACAAAAAAGGAGACAAAAGTCAAAGCACTGTCAATTCTAACATCATTTAACTGTTGTACAGGGAGTGAATGGGTGCCGTCAGAATGTTATATTTATAGTTATATCCTGTTGCTTCTCTATTTGGTTTTCCACTGAAACAAAAAAGGAGACAAAAGTCAAAGCACTGTCAATTCTAACATCATTTAACTGTTGTACAGGGAGTGAATGGGTGCCGTCAGAATGTTATATTTACAGTTATATCCTGTTGCTTCTCTATTTAATTTTCCACTGAAACAAAAAAGGAGACAAAAGTCAAAGCACTGTCAATTCTAACATCATTTAACTGTTGTACAGGGAGTGAATGGGTGCCGTCAGAATGTTATATTTACAGTTATATCCTGTTGCTTCTCTATTTAATTTTCCACTGAAACAAAAAAGGAGACAAAAGTCAAAGCACTGTCAATTCTAACATCATTTAACTGTTGTACAGGGAGTGAATGGGTGCCGTCAGAATGTTATATTTACAGTTATATCCTGTTGCTTCTCTATTTGGTTTTCCACTGAAACAAAAAAGGAGACAAAAGTCAAAGCACTGTCAATTCTAACATCATTTTACTGTTGTACAGGGAGTGAATGGGTGCCGTCAGAATGTTATATTTATAGTTATATCCTGTTGCTTCTCTATTTAATTTTCCACTGAAACAAAAAAGGAGACAAAAGTCAAAGCACTGTCAATTCTAACATCATTTAACTGTTGTACAGGGAGTGAATGGGTGCCGTCAGAATGTTATATTTACAGTTATATCCTGTTGCTTCTCTATTTAATTTTCCACTGAAACAAAAAAGGAGACAAAAGTCAAAGCACTGTCAATTCTAACATCATTTAACTGTTGTACAGGGAGTGAATGGGTGCCGTCAGAATGTTATATTTACAGTTATATCCTGTTGCTTCTCTATTTGGTTTTCCACTGAAACAAAAAAGGAGACAAAAGTCAAAGCACTGTCAATTCTAACATAATTTTACTGTTGTACAGGGAGTGAATGGGAGCCGTCAGAATGTTATATTTATAGTTATATCCTGTTGCTTCTCTATTTAATTTTCCACTGAAACAAAAAAGGAGATAAAAGTCAAAGCCCTGTCACTTCTAACATAATTTTACTGTTGTACAGGGAGTGAATGGGTGTCGTCATAATGTTATATTTATAGTTATATCCTGTTGCTTCTCTATTTAATTTTCCACTGAAACAAAAAAGGAGATAAAAGTCAAAGCCCTGTCACTTCTAACATAATTTTACTGTTGTACAGGGAGTGAATGGGTGCCGTCAGAATGTTATATTTATAGTTATATCCTGTTGCTTCTCTATTTAATTTTCCACTGAAACAAAAAAGGAGACAAAAGTCAAAGCACTGTCAATTCTAACATCATTTAACTGTTGTACAGGGAGTGAATGGGTGCCGTCAGAATGTTATATTTATAGTTATATCCTGTTGCTTCTCTATTTGGTTTTCCACTGAAACAAAAAAGGAGACAAAAGTCAAAGCACTGTCAATTCTAACATCATTTAACTGTTGTACAGGGAGTGAATGGGTGCCGTCAGAATGTTATATTTACAGTTATATCCTGTTGCTTCTCTATTTGGTTTTCCACTGAAACAAAAAAGGAGACAAAAGTCAAAGCACTGTCAATTCTAACATAATTTTACTGTTGTACAGGGAGTGAATGGGAGCCGTCAGAATGTTATATTTATAGTTATATCCTGTTGCTTCTCTATTTGGTTTTCCACTGAAACAAAAAAGGAGACAAAAGTCAAAGCACTGTCACTTCTAACATAATTTTACTGTTGTACAGGGAGTGAATGGGTGCCGTCAGAATGTTATATTTATAGTTATATCCTGTTGCTTCTCTATTTAATTTTCCACTGAAACAAAAAAGGAGACAAAAGTCAAAGCACTGTCAATTTTAACATCATTTTACTGTTGTACAGGGAGTGAATGGGTGCCGTCAGAATGTTATATTTACAGTTATATCCTGTTGCTTCTCTATTTAATTTTCCACTGAAACAAAAAAGGAGATAAAAGTCAAAGCCCTGTCACTTCTAACATAATTTTACTGTTGTACAGGGAGTGAATGGGTGCCGTCAGAATGTTATATTTATAGTTATATCCTGTTGCTTCTCTATTTGGTTTTCCACTGAAACAAAAAAGGAGACAAAAGTCAAAGCACTGTCACTTCTAACATAACTTCTAATTACTGTTGTACAGGGAGTGAATGGGGGCCGTCAGAATGTTATATTTATAGACCTTTTTCATTTAAAATGTAAATGAGTGCATTTTTATTTCCTGATTCTGATTTTTTATGCGTTATTATGGATTATGGATATGGATTATGGAGTTTTCAGCAATGTTTTGTTTCATCTTTTGTCTTTTCCAGATGTTAACTGATGGACTGGAGTGCTGTGGATTATTGCGATGTTTTTAGCATCTGTTTTGACTCTCATTCTGACGGCACCCATTCACTGCAGAGCATGCATTGATGAGACACTGATGCAATGCTACATTTCTCCAAATCTGATGTGAAGAAAAATGTAAAATTTACATCTGGGATGTTCTGAGGGTGATTAAATTCTCTCTAGACTTTTTAGTTTTACTTGTATTGTTTATCCTTTATTTTGTAATGTACAATATTAACGCACTGTAGAGTTAATAAAGAGTGATGAGCACTCATTAGTTGAGGAAAAGGTAACATTCACTGGTCCCCTTCTTCAATCTTATCGTGCTGCAGATCTTAAATGCCTTTAATTGAAACCCTGTTTATTCTCGGAGGTCTCTCAATGCCTCAGGACAGGAACAAAAATCCCTTTTAACTACACAACAACAAGAGGCTTTGACTCCCAGCATGACTGCCTCCGTTAACAAGAACATGCAGGTGCCATTTCAGGCCCCCCCGGTCGCCGTTATTTAAAACATTAATTGCTTTTTGGTTTTAAAGCGGTTTGCCATTTAAAATGTTAATTGCTTTTTCTTCTGAAAGGACTCTGTGACATTACACAAGGAGTGACTGGTTCGAGTGTCAGCTTCACTTCCATCAACAAAGGACAAACATTTGCAATCCTGTGCGTGACAGCTGAGACGATTTAATCTCCCGCAAATCTGACAAGATTCAAATATTGAGCTAAATGGATCAGTTCTATCACTAACATTAAAATTATATTTTTAAAGTCAACAAACAACAGATGGCTTTAATCTGATTAAGGGCTTGTGGATGCCCCCTTCTGAGTGACATTTGATGGAGATTTTTAACAGAATCACGCCAGCCAATGACAGCCAAAGTCAGGAGCTCGTGGACTGTTTTAAGAAATGTTTGCACTGTTTAGTCAACGTTATTATTATAGATCTTTTTCACAGGCCATTTAAAATGTAGATGAGTTTGTTTGTTCATCAGATTTGGAGAAATGTAGCATTGCATCAGTGTCTCATCAATGGATGCTCTGCAGTGAATGGGTGCCGTCAGAATGAGAGCTGATAAAAACATCACAATAATCCACAGCACTCCAGTCCATCAGTGAACATCTGGAGAAGACAAAAGATGAAACAAATCCAGCATTAAGATGTTTTTAACTACAAACCGTTGCTTCAGGCTAAAATACGAGTCCATAATCCACAATATTGGTTTATGGACTTTGTATTTTGGCTGGAAGCAATGGTTTGGAGTTTACATTTACATTTTACATTACCAAACAGTGGAACCAATCGAAAACAACAAAAGAGCAATGATATATAAGTGCTATAACAAGTCTCAGTTAGCTTAAACACAGTACACGTAGCAAGGGCTTTTAAATAATAGAATAAATGGAAAGAAAACAGATAGAATACAAAAAGATTAGAAAGCTAGTGTTATTTTTTTTTCAAGAAAACAAGGAGCAAATAAATAGAGTGCAAATCTAAAAGGAACAAGTGTTTTTTTTTTTTTTTTTTAAGAATAGAATTAGAATAGTGAGTGTTAAGTTAGAGGGTCAAATAAAGATGGAAGGGATGTGTTTGGGCAGTTTATTCAACCAGGAGGCAACATTTAATGTAAAAGTCTGTGAAAGTGATTATGTGCTTCTTTGAGACGGCACAATCAAGCGACTGTCACTTGCAGAACCAAAGCTTCTAGAGGCACATAAGTCTGAAGCAGAGCCGGACAGTAACAGAGTATATGTACTTGAGTACAGTACTTAAGTACAATTTTGAGGGATCTGTACTTTACTCGAGTATCATTTTTGGGGAGTACTCATGACTTTACTAAAAAGGAAAAAATAAAAAATCTCAGAAACCCTCAATATGTTGTTTCCCTCTCAAACGTGATTGGATTGTGCAGGCGCCGCTGATTGGGACAGCCAATCAGCAATCACCTTCAGCTTCCCGCCAAAGACTTCCTGACAGTACGTCCACACACACACACACACACACAGAGAGAGTTGTCACACATAGATTGTGTGTGTGAGAATGGAGTTAATTCAGCTGAAAGTATTTTCTCCTGCCTTTGCCTGTATGTCAGTGTGAGAGGAAGGGGATTAATCTTCTTTGTACAGTGACCTAAACACAGCTGATTAGCTGATTTTCTTTAATCATTATTATTTTCTCTTCCATGCTGCGTGTATAACACGGTCAGGTTCAGAGGTGTGTCAGAACATTGCTATGTTGCCTTCTTTGCTGGTTTAAGTTTATTGATTTGATTGATGAAAAAAAAAACACAGAAACTCACATGTACACACAATTGTCAGCTGAATTTTCTTTTCTTATATTACACATTAATGTAAGCTGAGCATTTGCTGTGATGCTCTTGAGTATGCGGTGCGTTTAACACAGTCAGGTTCAAATGTGGGAGGTTTGTCAGAGCTTTGCCATTGTGCTATTGCCTTGTGGGCAAGTGAGAAATGTTAAATAAAGAAACATAGTAAAAAGATGAAAATGACGATTTTACTTTCAATTCGTTTTACATTCTTCGAGGTATTGACATTAACATTTTTCATAACTCCATGTAGGACGTTTCTGTACATAAATGTAAGCACTGTGGCAGTAGTAATGCAATATTTAGAAAATGTACTCTTGTACTCTTGATACTCAAGTACTTTTAAAAACAAGTACTTCAGTACTTTTACTTAAGTACACAACTGACTAGTAGTACTTTTACTTGTACTTGAGTAAAATGTAGCGAGGGGTATCTGTACTTTTACTCAAGTAATAAAGCTGTGTACTCTGTCCGCCTCTGGTCTGAAGTAACAAATTTAGGTAAATGGGTGCAGAGCCAGTGGTGGTTAAGTAGGCAAACATCAATCCCTTGAGTTTTATGTGAGCAGCTATTGGAAGCCAGTGCAAATTGTTAAACAGAGGTGTGACGCAATTTCCATTTCTGAGCAAGTGTTGCAATGCTACATTTCTTCAAATATGTTCTGATAAACAAACAAACTCATCAACACTAAATTTCCTCTCATGTAAAATCAAAAGAAAAAAAAGAAAATAAATGCCATTGTTGATTTTTTACAAAAATATATATTTAAAAAACTGGATCTTACATTTAGTCATTTAGCAGACAATAACTTCCAATAAAACTGAGAATTCAGCAGAAAATGTCTTTCTTTGCCATCTGAATTTCTGTCCATTCAGAATGCAATAAGTACTGATTATTTCACATAAATAATAAAAACAAAGCAATCCAGGTTATCTAGTTTACTGCCTCCTAAGTGTCTCATAGCCAAACTCAAAACCTGATTCCATAAAGCTCTCAAACTTTGGCAAATCCAACGATTATTTCACCAAAATGCAATAAAAATCCCAATACGGCCTTGAGCGATTATTAAACCGTAAAGCGCTGTGATTTTGTTCAATAAATATGTAGACTGCAGGCTCTGCATGCTTCAAATGATTCACGTTTAGTGCATTCAAGTTCATAAATACAAAATATTTCTGCGAGCTAGAAATAACTACAGAATGATTTAATATTCAGGAGGATTAATAACTATCAAATATTTCTGACCGCTCTAAATGACTAGACGTTTTAATTCAATGACCTGGTGAAAACAGCATTGACAAAACACAACTACATTTGGAGACACTGCTGACTGAAACATTAGAACTGCTGTTTCAATGAGATTCCATGCATTTTTTTTTCTTTTAGCCTTGGTAAATAAGGCATCACCAATATGAGATTTTAAATACTTATCAAATCTGTCAAACATGACTCAGGTCCTAAACTGTCTAGTAGACTTTTAAAAACCCTTGGTTTCTGCTCAAAATACTGAAACTATGTTTTAGTAAACTATGTTGCTAACACAAAACCAAAAGTTTGTCCACCTAGCAAAGTAAAAGGATAATTCAGAGGCTTCCCAACTGAAGTAATTCAAGTGCTTCATCAAATATGCATGATATAGTTCTGTAATGGATGCTACATATGTCTTGTGACGTGATAAAGAGGATTAAATAGAGAAACTGCATAAATCATGTGAGCAGTGAAGGGCCTATTTAGGTCTCTAATATGCAAATACATTATGCTAAGCGGATTTAATACAAACAGCACCATTTTGTCTGCAATTAATATTTCATGGGCCTCCAGGCAAACATGAAATCTGTAGACAGCATACTGTAAAATCCATATGAAGAAACTCTGTATGCATCATCAGAAGCGAAATCATTATGCTGAACTTTAAGTCAAGTCCAGTGATAAGGTTACAGTTACAGTGCAAAAACACATTTTAATCTGCATTGTAAAATGAGTTAAATGAAGCTGAAAGCAGCATGCATGCATGCATATAACAAATGAACAGATAAAAGCGATGCATCTGAGCGACATGTAAAGTGATTGATCACAGTATGCATTTATGTAATCAGAAGTCAGAATATAAGCTTACATCAGTCAGTAATATTATAGTTCAAAAATGCATAGCTGTTTAAGTGTCACTGACGTCTGAGCATGTGTGCGACAGACTGTCTCATCTGAACTCACTGCATGAGCTCAATCAAGTCGCATGAGGAGCTCTGCTGATTCATCACAGGCGTCCGGGGTGTGATGAGATGGGCAAACTGATATCATCCAGGCCTCTTCCAGCCTCATTAAATCCCCAGATGGCCGAAGGACCGGTGCCATAATGGACCAGAGCTCACGAACTCTGCTAGGGGGCAAAAACTTAACACAAGCGCTTATAGAAAATGATATAATGATCCGGAACTATAAGGCCAGCAGGGTTGGGAGGACATACTCACTGCAATGAAAAGAAAATAAGACCTATATTATATGATTTTATATTATCTATGTATGATGTAATAATGAAAAATAGACATATGCATAAAATTGTTGAGAATATATTTTATATGCATTTTATTAATTCATTATATAATTTGATTGTTTGATCAAAATTGGTGCTGGGATTGTTTGACTACTCGAAGGAGAATGCATATACAATTTCACATACGTACATAAACAAAAATCTGGATCTGGATCTAAACCACAAATTAAAATAAGATTAATAATAATAAATAAATAAAAAAGCATAGTTACTCTGTAAGATTTCAATTCAGTGCTGTTTTGTTGGAGGTTCAGCAGACAAACACTGAATCTGGCAGAACTCCAGTGTAATAAAGATAAAACCTGCCTTCAGGCTGAAATGTCTTTTTATATTCTGTCTTAGGGTGACAGACACAAAAATATACAGCAGACGTGTTTGGAAAGCCTGTTCTCTGCACTTTCTTGTCCTTGAGAGCAGATCTCCTCATATCTTCACACTTCACAGCGAGGATAACCAAAAGACCGGGATGCTTGTGAAGAGAAGAACTGGGAAAGCTCATAGACCTAATGATATTTGGCCTCGTCTTTATCTGTGGGATCGCAGATGGTGGAGGCAGAACGTGGGGTTTATGTGCATGAGAAAACTACATGAAGCCAGATTAGGGTGCATTCGTCAGGCTTAGTGAGAATGAAGGCGTGCTGTCGCTCACTGCGATTTATTAGCCACCCGTGATGGAGATCTCGTCTCGGCATCCTTCATATCTGACGGCACATGCCTGGCCCACTATAATCCAGTTAAATTTAGTTCGGCGGAGGGAAGGTTTATGGTCTATCGATATGCTGAAATGACTTTTTGTGCACATAAATTTACACAAATACATTTCTGCTTTATGCAAGTTGATCGTGTTTGAAAGTGACCCGTGTCTCAAGAATAACTTACAAAAAAATGAAACAAAAAACGTTGACTTGACAGTTTTATGTAACGTTTGAAGGTTAGTTTTAAGTCTGAAGTTGTGTAGGCCTTGATGCATTGCTAAGAAAACTCAAAAAGGGCTTTTCTGAAATCAGTCTTTGCTTTCAGAAAACAATATGTTATACAAACTCAATTACTATGTATATATATATATTTATTTTACTTATGGATCTAATACTCAGAGAATCTTCTTTGTCCATCTAACACGTCTTTCAATGTTATTTTAGTATCACTGATATAGACTACTAGTTTAGATTTAATTTATATTCTCACTCTAATTTTAAAGTTTTTGTAATTTTGGTGTTTTTTCGTCAGTTTTTTTTTTCATTTTTTCATTAATTTGAGTTTATATATATATATATATATATATATATATATATATATATATAATAAATGAAAAAAGTATAATTACAAAAAAAATACATACATATATATATATATATATATACAGTATAATAAAAATATATATATATATTCTTTTTTAACAAACCAATTTAAAATGAATATGGTGCCTTCTCAACTAGCTGAGATAAATAAAATATAAAAAAAATCTAAATTATAATTGAAATGTTTACATTTTATTTTATTAAAGTTCACTTTATTTTATTACAAATAATGACATATTTAAAAAAAAAAATTAGTTAACAATAATAATCCTGCTATCAGTTTGCTGAACAAGATGAAAAGGTTATAATGCTTCTATATACCAAAACAATTTCTATATACTCATTCAAATGAAAAAACTTTTTTTGACTTAAAACATAACTTTTATGGCAAAATATAATTAAAAACACTACATAGAGCGAAACATATATTAATTCTGCTAAACAAATACTTATGTAATAATAAGTTCCCATACTTTGATCAAAAACACAAATATTCCCATGCAGCACCAGCGATTAACTGAGCAGCTCAGCGGCCAGGCAGGGTTTTCTCATGTTAGTAATAAATAATGCACAAATCAATCTTTTTCACCTATCGCAATATGGAGAATCAGTATGCGTGCTTTGCAAAGCTGCTCAATTTGAAAGTTTTTACAAAATAATGAGCCTCATGCTTCATTTTTAAGCCGACGCACACAAAAAGTGAACGTTTCATTATTTTAAAAGGCTGAACGGTTATAATTCTTTATCATGGAGCTCGACTGGTCCACCTTGCGTGAAACTGATGCATCAGCGGTTTTGTGCGAATGCTAAACAACGCTCAGAATGTCACGGGACAGGATGTATTTACTACAAGCTGACTGGTCTGTCTTCAGTGATTTAAAGATCCAGATTCAATACAAATCTAGTCTTAATGAAAGCATCTTTGCTTTCACTGGTGAACCTGCTGTAACTTCTAATTATGCGTTACTTAACATACAGAGTGGAGTTTGGTCCATGCAATCAGTATGAAAGTTTGGGGATAAAATGTGCCTAAAAGAATGTCATGATGCTAAAAATCTAAATGGTTGTGAAAATAGACCTAATTTTCTCAGAAATGTAGATTTGCATCACTTGCTCAGCAGTGGATGCTCTGCAGTGAATGGGTGCCGTCAGAATGAGAGCTGATAAAAACATCACAATAATCCACAGCACAAGACAAAAGCCGAAACAATTCCATCATCAAAAAAGTCCACTTTTTCACTGGAGGACGGAGTCGTATTTTTGTCAAAATATCTAAATGATGGATTTGTTTCAGGTTTCATCTTCTCCAGATGTTCACTGATGGACTGGAGTGCTAGTGGATTATTGTGATGCTTTTATCAGCTCTCATTCTGACGGCACCCATTCACTGCAGAGCATCCATTGATGAGACACTGATGCAATGCTACATTTCTCCAAAACTGATGAAGAAACAAATGAATCTGCATCTTAGACCGTCTGATGGTGAGTTAATGTTCAGGCAATTTACATTTTTGGGTGAACTATTCCTTTAATGTCATCAGCTGTCTGGTAAATCAATCTCCTGACGTGCAGCGTGGCATTATGGTGAACTGATTGTCTGCTCAGACTTTTCTAAAGGTGAGATCTCATCATCTGTCTGATCACTATTACTGACGCTCATTATCGTCACATTTGCATCAGCGCTGATCACAGAAACGTTGCTTCTCTGACAGCAGTCAGACATATGAAAGAAACGTCTCATTATGTCTAATTTGATCGTGCATCACTCACACTAGCAGTTCATTTCATTGCTGCGATTCCCTCCAGCTAAAGATCATTGTTCCTCCACCTTTGGGCGTCCTGTAATTTGGTTTCTGTATAAGCCTGGATAAGAACAGCAGTCCTGGAAAACAAAACAAAACAAATATTAAGCAACAAGCAATCAGGCAGATTTAATCATGACACACGTTCTGCAGCAGATGTTAGCAATGCATCTGTTGTGACAAGATGAAGCACTAATTAACGTGTTTTGAATACCTGAATAAACTGATCGGGAACTGTATGAGCTTACTGTATGAGCAAACGTTCTTCCAGTATCTGGTCTTTAATAATGTTCTCAAAACTTTAGCACTAATGTTTTTTTATAATAATTTTTTTTAACTACTTCTGACAGAATGTTTTGACAGCATTTAAAAGTAATGTTCCCATGCTTGCAAAATGATCAAATTAAATGTTTGCATGATTTAAAAAAACAAAAAAAGTATTTAAAACATTTAAAATGCTGGATGTTTTTGCACGTTCAGAGAACTTTCAGACGTGACGTTTTCAAAAGCTGATGTTGCAATGTTTTTGAAAAAAACCTCTTCTGCTTACCAAGTTTGCATTTATTTGATCAAAAATACAGAAAATGTTTAATTTCATGAAACATTATTACAATTTCAGAAAGCTGTTTTCTATGTGAATACTATATAAAGTAAAATATCCTTCAGAAATCATGCTGATTATTATCAATTTTTCAGAATTCAAAGTTAATAAGAACAGTATTTATCTAGAATGGAAATATTTTGTGAAATAAATGTCACTTTTGGTCAATTTAATGCATCCTTGAAGAATAAAAGCATTCATTTCTTAAAACAAAATCTTTCTGATCTCAAGCTTTTAAAAAAATCCTGTATTGTTTTCGTTTTATACTTGACTTTTTCATATTCGTCTGATCATTTCTCACTTCCTTTATCATGTCAGTATAATCCCCTGAGAGTTACCGTTGTGTTTAAAACCCACCATATAAAGGAATTTGCCTTTTGAACATCTCGAGGAAGGATTTAACAAAGAACACTAACCTTCACACCATCTCCATTTCTGCCACTCATCTCTATTCATAGCAACTAAAAGCCAACATTCCTCCTCCAGGTAATTTTTGCTTACATGTTTCCTTTTAATATTCATGCATTGGAACATCTCAATTAAGGTTCTGGCACCGACATACATTATGACTGCGTTGAGTGCTTCATTATACATAATTACCATCTCTCTATAATAAAGACGAGCTGAGCTGTCAGGTCTTCACTTTCCCGCGAGCGTCTGATGAATACTGTTATAATAAATATCACACATTACAAATGAATGACATGTCGATGGCAGTGTTTGTGAGTTTTCACCTTGAATGCCGCATCATTAAATACAGCAAATGTGACGGCCTTCAAAAGCACAGCTGAAACACAAGGACACATTCCTGACAAATAAGCATTTATACAGCAACACACAACAGCAAGGACATCTTCTTTTCAAAAGAACAGCAATAAATACTGATCACAGCTGCATAAGATCAACATCTACCTTTAGAATGTTCTGTCAAAGCTGTAATAAGAGTTACTGTAAGATATATTTATTACAAATGGATACTTTCGACGACTAATTTCTAATTGAATGAGATTCATATTGGGTTGTTGTAAATTGCAAATAAACATGCATTCAATATTATTGTGCCAAGTTCCTATATTAATCACTTTTAAACTGCTTGAGGTTCATTCAGTTCTTTATATCAATGAACTTAACTATTTCTTCAGCATAATGGAGTCAGTAAATGTGCATATTTTGTCAATATATTAATATATTTGTGTAGTACAGTCAGTGCCAAAATAATTATGAAAAACAAATGTGTGTACTACATGCACACTGTTGATAAGAAAATCAACAGCATTGCAAGATATTAATTAATGCACTAACAATAATAAATGTAAGAGAAGTGAAAACACAATAATATGATGCCATTTTTATACATTACATATTTATACATGTTGCACAATAAGTTTAATCTATTAGATGATGACAAAATGTTCTTTAATTAAAATTATATGCCGTTTCTGTCAGAGTAAAATTGACTGAAATTAAATTTGGGTCAGTATGATTAAAAAAGAAAAGAAAAACTGAAAATTGTATTTTTACTCAGCAAGGATGCATTAAATTGATGAATAGTGACAGAAATATTTTGTAACATTATACATGACTTAGCTATTTAAAATGAACAAGAAAAAAAAAAAAGAAATAAAATATGAGGCAGCACAAATGATTTCTGAAGGATCATGTGAGACTGAAGACTAAGCTGAAAATGCAGCTTTGATCACAGAAATAAATTATATTTTACAATATATTCAAACGGAAAACATCTATTTCAAACAGTAATAATATTTCAGAGTTACTGATAATATTTCAGAATATTTCAATAAGTCACTTTCAGGCCCTCCAAGATGTAGATGAGTTTGTTTCTTCATCAGATTTGTAGAAATGTAGAATTGCATCAGTGTCTCATCAATGGATGCTCTGCAGTGAATGGGTGCCGTCAGAATGAGAGCTGATAAAAACATCACAATAATCCACAGCACTCCAGTCCATCAGTGAACATCTGGAGAAGACAAAAGCTGAATCCATAATCCATAATAACGCTTCCTCCAGTGAAAAAGTGGTCTTGTCTGAATCAGGGGAGAAATCTGCACAGATCAAGCAGCGTTTAAACAGCTCTAAACAAATATATTATGGACTCGTATTTTATCCAGAAACAATGGTTTGAACCTTTCATATGATGAATCAGCTGTTTTGACCATTATTCTGACGGCACCCATTCACTGCAGAGCATCCGTTTGTGAGCAAGTGATGGAATCCTACATTTCCCCAAATCTGATGAAGAAACAAACTCATCTACATTTTAAATGGCCTGAGGGTGAGCACATTTATAGCAAATCTGCATTTTCAGCTGAAGTATTCATTTATTAAGCATTTTTTGTATTTCTTTGTCAAGCAGCACCTAAACAAAGTGACTTTTTAGTGTAAAATCAAACCCGCAGTGGTGTAACCCAATGAAGAAAGCTCTGAAATCATCTTATTCCTTGAGTTTCATGGGACTGTGAGCACCGAGGGCTGAGATGAGCTCATCATTGTTTAATTGAGTCTTCATAATGACTCCTATTTGCTGCATATCCAGCATACATGCCAGTAAAATAGGCATTATTGCTCGTAGTATTTCTCTTGCAGCTTGTGTTTTGCTGAAAGGTTAGAGCTGCTGATTATATGGCTCGGCAATCGCTCGTATTAAACCCAACAAAGAAAGTATTGTGAACCTGTTGGCTGAACCTGTTGCTGTTAGTGTGATATCAACACAGAAACACACCGGGATTATTAGTGACAAAGACAAAGAGCATGCATGAAAGCTTTCTTTAGCTACCTGTATAATTCACTCCCTGTGTGGACTCAAACAAAAAGCTAATAATCAAGTCAAAGAGTTTCTGTTTAAACCCAATAAAGTGCAATTAAACAAGCTTTTGTGAATGAATAACAAATAAAAAGTGGACATTATAACTCAAAATAACTATATTTACTCAACAGCGGCATATTGCAAGTCTGTCATTTGAGTCAGTTAATTAATTTTAATCCGTATTTTAGATTTTATTCATGCCATATTAAAGAGTAAAGATATTCATCAATGTTTTACAAACGGGTTCTATTTAAACACTGTAAAAATATTATGATGTTACAAAAGATTTCTATTCCAAATAAATGCTTTAAAGATATACAGTACATATAATGCAACCTTTTTGTTAATGCTGTTCTCCTGAACTTTCATAAAACAATAAATAATAATAATACGTTTTTTTAATTGCATTGCCAGACTAAGAGTCATGTTGGAGGATGATTTATTTTAGCGTAATAAATCAGCATTTTTTAGTATGATCCTGAGATGTCATTCTTAATTGTGTATTTGAGGTCATGTGACTTATTGAGGCCTGAGGTTCTGATCTTATGGCACTTGCTCTTATTAGAAAAGCAAATTGAATTAGCATAGCTGGGATGCGATGTCAAGTAGGGCACAGGTAATGACACTAATGACAAATCTGTAGCAGTAATTTGCATGTAAATAGCTGTCTTTATGGTGAGTGCACTGATGCAGACTGTAACAATGTGATTACATCTCGCTTCACAGCATGAGCCGCTCTTTCTAATCCAATGAATAGTATGAGGTGGACCTATAGGGCACAATTACAGCACGAGAGACAGAGAAATTGGCCTCTGTGTTATTGAGCTCTAAATTGACCGGCTGCAGTCTGATTTGGAAAATGTCTCTTACTGTAATTTATGAGAAAGATGTTTTGAGGTTTGAAAAGTCAGCTCAGAAAGAAACCAAATATGCTTTTATAAATTTTTTTTGGTTTGAGGTTAATGATTTTGTATTTTGATTTAAAACCTGCATGTGAACTGATCGTCACAGTGATGCTCAATGAACTAAAGTAATTAACTATGAATGATAAAAAAAAAATGTTTTGTTTAATTATATTTTAAAATGCACTTTGGTGTAATGAATCTAAAATAAAATACATTTGATTATATTTTCATTAAAATTAATTTAGACTTTTTTTTTAATCAAAAGTAAAATACTTTTTAACTCAAATTGAAAAATACTACAAATCAGAAAAACATCACTAGTAAAATAAGTTTGGACTGAAGGCCAGTGGTCGGCTGCATCTGAAAAACGAATATTTTCTGATTAAAAAAATACATCAATAATTTTATTTTCAAGTTAAAATAACATATTAATTAAAAATATTAAGTGCAAATGAAGTAAAAACAGTGTAAACCTAGTATATATAATCAAAGCATATTTTCCACACAAGGAATAATTAAATTTAATTATTTTTATTTATTTGACTATATGGCTTAACAATTGTAAAAGTGCTATTGCTTTTTAAATAACAGTCTGTTTATTTTTCTTTACAGAATTAAATGTCTAAACTCAATAATTACTGTGAAGTTACATGTTAATATGACTAAAGCACCTGCTGTCTGTAGCATTCATACTTTCACTAAATTACATTTATGCAACTGGGAAATATGCTTTTATCCAAAGTGACTTGCATTGCATTCGAAGTCAACATTTGATCAGTTCATGCATTCTCCGGGAATCGAACCCGACTCTTTTCTCTCATGACAGTCCTGAAGCCTGAGGCTCAAAGCTGTGTGAGTGTGAGGCTGTCTGTGAGAGTCCCACTTCATTTACTGCTGTTTAAGATCAACGGAGATCAGAATTATCCATAATAAAAAACATATCATGTATAAGACTTTAACTTTCAAAGTCTGTTTCGCCCTTAGTGCATTTAACACATACTGTATTTTATAAAAACCCCTCAACCTTTTATGTATTATTTTATATTTTTCTTTTAGTTTAACTCATGTTATTGATGCTTTTAATTAGATTATATTTTGTACTGATATATGTATGTGTATATATATATAAATATATATATATATATATATATATATATATATATATATATATATATATATATATATATATATACAGTACAGACCAAAAGTTTGGACACACCTTCTCATTCAAAGAGTTTTCTTTATTTTCATGACTATGAAAATTGTAGATTCACCTGAAGGCATCAAAACTATGAATTAACACATGTGGAATTATATACATAACAAAAAAGTGTGAAACAACTGAAAATATGTCATATTGTAGGTTCTTCAGAGTAGCCACCTTTTGCTTTGATTACTGCTTTGCACACTCTTGGCATTCTCTTGATGAGCTTCAAGAGGTAGTCACCTGAAATGGTCTTCCAACAGTCTTGAAGGAGTTCCCCGAGAGATGCTTAGCACTTGTTGGCCCTTTTGCCTTCAGTCTGCGGTCCAGCTCACCCCTAAACCATCTCGATTGGGTTCAGGTCCGGTGACTGTGGAGGCCAGGTCATCTGGAGCAGCACCCCATCACTCTCTTTTTTGCTCAAATAGCCCTTGATGCCTTCAGTGTGACTCTACAATTTTCATAGTCATGAAAATAAAGGAAACTCTTTGAATGAGGTGTGTCCAAACTTTTGGTCTGTACTGTATATATTATATATATTAGAGGTGGGCATAGATTAATTTTTTTAATCTAGATTAATCTCACTGTGATCTTGAAATTAATCTAGATTAAAATGGCTCATTCGAATTCTGCCGAGGGCATTCAGAACATGTGTGTTACCCAAATAAAATTGACAAACAGTAAGTCTTTGAGAAGGGGTTTATCAAGCGAGGTGGTGCATTAGAAAAGGGGCTCATCTCCTGTTTCCAAATGCGTCACAAAGTGCTTGAAAAAGCTGTAAACTAATTCCACATTGCACAAGGTGCAAACAACCTTACGCCTGTTTCACACATACTCCGTCTGCAGTGCGTATGCGTTGCATATTTTTTTACGCACCCATGTTAACGGATTCCAGTTGCGATTGTTTTCGTACCGAGTAGCGGACTGCAAACGCGTCCTGTGTGAAAGCACATCGAGTCCGTGCTGCACCACATACGTAACGTACACAGACTGCATACGCACTGCAGACGGAGTATGTGTGAAACAGGCATCAGCGGGGGTCAGCGGGGTCAGCAGGGGTCAGCGGGGTCAGCTGGGGTCAGCAGGGACCCGGTGAAGGTTGTACCAGTGGGCCCTGTTTGAAATTGTTTAATTTGTATGTTCGTTTATTTTTATTTATTTGTGCTATTTACACAATGTTAAAGTTTTTTTCAAGTTTGTGGGTGTCAAGGTACAGAAACCAAATAATTAAATGTAAAATAGCACTGGATAGTCTTCAATGTAAAAATGAAATATACAATCAAACCTACATTTATTCAGACACCTTCAACATTTCTCACATTATTACAGTTTTGCTATATATATCAAAAATTATATCTGGTGTCTGAATAATTTTTGGTTTGACTGTTAAAACTAAGTAATTCAGTCAAGAGCAGTGAGTGATTTTCATTTTCATTTTCTTGGATTAACATAGTAGCTAAATTAATGTTTAAACCGACAAGCGATATAAGGCTTAAAAACACGTGAAAAAGATAATACGTTATTAGTATTTTAAATGTCTTTACATATTTTTAGTTTTTAATTTTTGTTTTGAATATTCTAGTACTTCCAACTTTAACGTCTTTTATTTCAGCTGGTGACATTTCTCATTTGAGTAGCAATTTAGTTGTGTTTTTGTTATTTTTAAAGTGTTTTTTTAAACATTTAGTTTTTTTATTAAGTTTTATTATTTAGTTTGTTATTTTAGTTCTTCAGCTTAAACTTATCCTAGCCTATATTTTTTTTATTATTGCTTTATTTATTTCAAGTAGGCCCAAATTAAATTTTTTTGTAACCGTTAGTTTTTTTAAATCTTCTAACTTGCCTATATCCATGTTTTAGAAACATTATCATCGTGATTCAATTCAATTCAAAGTGGCACAGAAATAACACATTTGGGCCTCAATGAAAGAAATCACAATAAATGCCTTAAATTGCTTGTAAAGTCCTTTTTACACGGGTGTGTCAGCTTGCATCAGTTACAAGCAAGTGATGAAATGAACAGAAATGCTTTGGCATTCAAAGGAGCAGCGTGTCTTTTAGTCAGGCGCATGTGTAGACGCACTTCAGCTGTTTGTGCCAAACTTTAGACTGTATTAGTCTTTCCACAATATCTCGAGGAAACAAAGCAGAAAAAGGTATCTTACTGACCGATATGAATGATTTATCATCCCAAAATCCTAACGTTGTCAGCTGTTAGCATTAAACATTCACTGAAGCACTGGAACAAAACAGTGAAAAAGAGAAGATTATGAATCAAGGAGTTCACCCGCTGCTTCTTCCATTTATCATAAATCTCCTAAAATGTGCTTTCAGTGACTAATTCGATTTTTCAGATACAAGATTTATGTGGCGAATATTTATTATAAAACAATAAATCGAGCGTTTAGCTTCAACTGAGAATGAATCACAGGATGGTTTCAAAATGAAACTCTTGAGAGAAAACTGACGAAGAACAATAATAATGTTAAGGGTTTGAAAAAAATATAAATACTTTGTGTTAAGAATCTTCTAGTGATTATTTTTTATTAGTTTCAAGGTGGAATATGCCAACTTCTGCCACAGAATAAAAAATAAAAATGTGAATTTCCCACCTCACATTTTATTTATAACACCCAAAGTTTATATCTCACACACTGTAAAAAATAAATTAAAAATAGTACGGTAAAAACCTGGCAGCTGTGGTTGCCAGAATTTTACCGTAAAAAATACAGTATAGAAACATTTTAGATTTTACAGTTTTAACTTAAATGTACAGTTAAATACCGTAATTTCATTAACTGATACAATGATAATACACTAACCTATTAAAGTACTGAAATCTGTACCTTTGAAGAGGAACCAAAGTCAAGCAGCTTTTAAATAATAACACTTTTAGAAGGTGCACAGTGTCCTTCATACAAACACTAAACACCATTACGGTAATACACATGAAACTGAAATAATGCAATAAACCCTCATTTAACAACAAAAGGTGTAACACACACCCATAATATACAAAACTGATAAGAAAAAACTAAGAAGAAAGATAGTTATTTCAACAAAAAACATCGAATTTGAAATGTAACGTAGGGAATTCTGCCAATGTCAATTTACGGTCATTCACTTCCAAAAACAGTATACTACCGTAAAATTACCTATAATGTCCAATACCGTTTTTCACTATATATAATAGGGAAATGAACCGTTAAATATTTAATAAAACAGGTATTTACTGTAGCAAGTCTTTTATCGTTAAATTCACAGTATTTTTTACAGTGCATTATTACAATTCTGAGAAGAACTGTTATATACCTATGGGCTAAACTCAGAGTTATATATATATTTTTCTTGCAATTCGAACATGTTACAATTGTTTTGTTTGTGCATGAAATAGGCTAAAGTGTGATGAAATGGTCCTGAAGGTCCGAAGTAATGGTCTCATGCAGGTCATTACTGAACATGTGATTCATCAAAGACGCAAGAGACGCACGTCTTCAGCAGAGACGCAATCAACAAGATGAACGTGAAGGTGGATGAAACATGAGAAGATCCCAAACCTATCCATCATCTGAATGAAGATCCAAAACGAACATTGAATGAAGATGGTGAGGAACGTTTGAACAGATCAACACCAAGACCTCATATAACATGAACTACAGTCAACAGCATGTGGATATTATTCCTTTTATTCTTCCAGGATGCATTATTTTGAAATGTGACATTTATAGTGTTACAAAAGATTTATTCTTCTAATAAATGCTGTTCTATTTCTACTTCATCAAAGAATCCTTAAAAATGTATCACTGTTTCCACAGAAATATGAAGCAGCACAACTGTTTTCAACATTGATAATAATCAGAAATGTTTCTCAGCATATGATAATGATTTCTGAAGATCACGTGACACTGAAGACTGGAGAAATGATGCTGAAAATTCAGCTGTGCATCACAGGAATAAATTACTAATATATTTACATGAAAAAATAGTTATTTGAAGTTGTAATAATATTTCACAATATTACGGTTTTACTGTATTTATGATCAAATGAATTCATCTCGGTGAGCATTTTCTTTCAACTGTAATTTTTTTTCTTCTTCAAATTTTGGTTTTCAAATATGTGTGTACTAATTTGTATCTGATTAAGATTTACATAGCTAACGAAAACTCACACATGATTTTATTTACAAAATGCTTAAAAAAGAGATTTCTGAAATATATTATGATCTCAGTATGTCTGAGAAAAGAGAATAATCAAAGTCAGGAAAGATCTCTGGAGAAAGATGTGAGCACAAACAAACACGAATCATGATTAAAACATGTTTCCAGATGTTAAAAGTTCCTTCTTCAAAGGAGTTTAAAGGAATAATTCATCAAGTCATTATTTACTCACCCATATGTTGCTCCAAACCTGTATGCTCTCTGTGGAACATGAACAGTTTTTATCAAAGCATCTTCAATTCATGTCTCTCTCCAAATATAATAAAAACAACATATATCAGACCATAAATGCACCATAACAGTAGTTTTTGATGAGTAAATAATGGCTGACCTTTATTTTAGGTGAAATATTGTTTTACACCAAGTGTGAGAGCTGTTCTCAAAATGAGAAAAACTATTTTTCGTGACTAATTTTTTTTTTCAAGCAGCAGCACTGCGAGAAAACTGAGAGGTGATGCTCAACAATCTATGAAACTGAACAGACACAATGTGAGAAGAAAGAGTGGAATAAAAAGCCAGAGAGCATGACGGCTCAGGGACAAACGCAGGAAGAGACGGGAACAGTCCTGCATTATTCAGCTCGTATGTCGCTTTCCCTGGTCAATGCAACTGAAAACAGGAATTGAAGGAGGTGTGTGTGTGTGTGTGTGTGTGTGAACAATTGCACAGCAGTTCAAGCATTTTATCATGCATTGCATAATGGAATAATATATGCATAATGCATTTCAAAGATATTTTATTTTTAATGCAGTAGAATGCATTCAGTCTGCCCAACACTAAAATACAATCAGTTGAATATTACACATTATAATACTTACTAATCATCACTGTTGGGGAAAGTTACTTTTAAAAGTAATGAATTACAATATTGCATCACTCCCTAGAAAAGTGTCTAATTATGTCACATTACTTTTGTGTTATTTTTAAATTCGCTCACTCTCAGGCCATGAGTTTAAAGATGAGTTTGTTTCTTCATCAGATTTGGAGAAATGTGTCATTGCATCAGTGTCTCAGCAATGCATGCTCTGCAGTGAATGGGTGCCGTCAGAATGAGAGTCCAAACAGCTGATCTTCTCCAGATGTTAACTGATGGACTGGAGTGCTGTGGATTATTGTGATGTTTTTATCAGTTGTTAGGACTCTCATTCTGACGGCACCCATTCACTGAAGAGCATCCATTGATGAGACACTGGTGCAATGCTACATTTCTCCAAATCTGATGAAGAAACAAACTCATCTTGGGTGGTGTCACAGACCGATATCCAGAGAGGAGTCAAAGGAAAGACGTTTAACAAACTTAAAATACTTGTAATAATTTTCAAGCTTTGGGCCTGCTGGGTATGTATTTGCCCTGTTATATTTTTCCTTTAAGAAATAGTTCACCCAAAAATTAAAAATGATGTTTATCTGCTTACCCCCAGGGCATCCAAGATGTACTGTAGGTGACTTTGTTTCTTCAGTAGAACACAAACTGAGATTTTTAGCTCAAACCGTTGCAGTCTGTCAGTCATATAATGCAAGTGGATGGGAATCAAGCCTTTGAGAGTCAAAAAAACATACACAAACAAAACCAAATTAAACCCTGTGGCTTGTGACGATATATTGATGTGTAAAGACACAAAACGATCAGTCTGTGCAAAAAACTGAACAGTATTTATATCGTTGTTTACCTCTGATTCACGCAATGTTTGAACTGAACTGTTTGAACTCTTCTGAGCACGTCCTCTCTATAATTGAGATTGTAGATAGATTGTCAATGGTCCATTTGAGAGAAAGGTGGAGGTAATACACTTATAAAGTCTGCAATCGGCCATAAAGCAAGAAGAAGAAGAAGATGCCTCATGCAGTTCGGACATTGTGGTGAAAGTCAGAGGTATATAAACATTGTTCAGTTTCTTGCACAGACCGATCGTTTTGTGTCTTTACCCATCAATGTATCATCAAGAGCCACAGGGTTTAATTTGGTTTTATGTATGGTTTTTTTAAATGTATGTTTTAGCCGATATTCCCATCCACTTGCATTATATGACTGACAGGCTGCAACAGTTTGAGCTAAAAATCTAAGTTTGTGTTCTACTGAAGAAACAATGCAGTGGGGGTAAGCAGATAAACATCACTTTTCTATTTTTGGGTGAACTATCCCTTTAATGAAGCATTTTGAATTGGTATAACACAGGACGTGCATTCAGAATCCATAAATTACAGAATTACAGACTCTTTTCCGTAATTGAACAAACGAGAGGACAATTGATCAGCCCTGAGTGGAAATCAAAACTATTCACAAAAGTGCAATTAACATAACTAATATCAGCCCAGAGCTGAAGTTGATCTAATGATTGTATGTGGCAATAAATTAACAGAACTTTATGAAAGGTAGCATAACGAAACCCCGGCATTAGTTTAGCCGGGCTAATTACTGGAAACAGGCTTATCCTGCTGACGGACCTCATCAATTACAGTATAATCAACCTCCTGTGAGCAGACATCAACGCTGTTTACGCCGTCACACACCTCTGATCTCACACTGCACTCATTAGCTAAACCTGCATGACTCCACGAGCTGATAACACTGACATTTATTACCCTAGCCTTCATAAAAACTTCATTTAATGTGGTTTATGTCATTGAGGTTCAAAATCATCCATTTTTAAATGCATGTCATGTGTAATATATATAAAAATTCAAATACTAAAGTAAATAAGAAATGCATAAAAATATATTACGAATATATATTTAATAAATTAATATACTATTAATATTTAAAAAATAATAATAAATTATATATAATGTATATGTATGTAATGTGTAATATTAATAATAAAATTAAGTAAATAAAATTATAATGAAAAAAATCTTATTGGATAACCTGTTTCTCTCGTAAAAGCATCAACATCCATCCATCCATCCATCTTCTTCCGCTTATCCGGGGCCGGGTCGCGGGGGCAGCAGTCTAAGCAGAGAACCCCAGACTTCCCTCTCCCTAGACACTTCCTCCTGCTCTTCTGGGGGGACACCGAGGCGTTCCCAGGCCAGCCGGGAGACATAGTCTCTCCAGCGTGTCCTAGGTCTTCCCCGGGGTCTCCTCCCAGTGGGACGCGCCCGGAACACCTTCACGGGAAGGCGTCCAGGAGTCAACCGGAACAGATGCCCGAGCCACCTCAGCTGACCCCTCTCGATGTGGAGGAGCAGCGGCTCTACTCTGAGCTCCTCCCGGGTGACTGAGCTTCTCACCCTATCTCTAAGGGATCGCCAACCCACCCTGCAGAGAAAGCTCATTTCGGCCGCCTGTATCCGGGATCTTGTTCTTTCGGTCATGACCCAAAGCTCATGACCATAGGTGAGAGTAGGAACGTAGATTGACCGGTAAATCGAGAGCTTCGCCTTGCGGCTCAGCTCTTTCTTCACCACGACAGACCGGTACATCGACCGCATTACTGCAGAAGCTGAACCGATCCGTCTGTCAATCTCCCGTTCCATCCTTCCCTCACTCGTGAACAAGACCCCAAGATACTTAAACTCCTCCACTTGAGGCTAAAATCTCCTCCTTGAACTGCCACCTTAACGTGGTGGAGGGGTTTGAGTACCCGAATGACCCTAGGAGCTATGTTGTCCAGGGCTATATGCCCCTGGTAGGGTCTCCCAAGGCAAACAGGTCCTAGGCGACGGGTCAGACTAAGAGCGGTTCACAAACCCCTTATGAAAAGATCACATAAAAGGACCGTGACGTCGCCCGGTATGGCGCAGCCGGGGCCCCACCCTGGAGCCAGGCCCGGGGTTGGGGCTCATATGCGAGCGCCTGGTGGCCGGGCCTCCCCCCACGGGGTCCGGCCGGGCTCAGCCCGAAGGAGCGACGTGGGGCCGCCTTCCCGTGGGCTCACCACCTACAGGAGGGACTGTAAGGGGCCGGTGCTTAGAGAATCGGGCAGCAGTCGAAGGCGGGGGCCTCGACAGCCCGATCCCTGGACACGGAAACTAGCTCTAGGGACGTGGAATGTCACCTCACTGGCGGGAAAGGAGCCCGAGATTGTGCGTGAGGTTGAGAGGTTCCGACTAGCGATAGTCGGGATCACCTCTACGCACAGCTTGGGCTCTGGAACCACACTCCTCGAGAGAGGATGGACTCTTCACCACTCTGGAGTTGCCCATGGTGAGAGGCGGCGGGCTGGTGTGGGTCTGTTTATAGCCCCCCAGCTCAGCTGCCATGTGTTGGAGTTTACCCCGGTGAACGAGAGGGTCGCTTCCCTGCGCCTTCGGGTCGGGGATAGGTCTCTCACTGTCGTTTGTGCCTACGGGCCGAACGGCAGTGCAGAGTACCCGGCCTTCTTGGAGTCTCTGGGAGGGGTGCTGGAAAGTGCTCCGACTGGGGACTCCGTCGTTTTACTGGGGGATTTCAACGCCCACGTGGGCAACGACAGTGACACCTGGAGAGGCGTGATTGGGAGGAACGGCCCCACCACTCGGGATCTGAACCCGAGTGGTGTTCAGTTATTGGACTTCTGTGCTAGTTACAGCTTGTCCATAACGAACACCATGTTCAAGCATAAGGGTGTCCATGCATACACGTGGCACCATGACACCCTAGGCCGTAGGTCGATGATCGACTTTGTGGTCGTTTCATCCGACCTCCGGCCGTATGTCTTGGACACTCGGGTGAAGAGAGGGGCGGAGCTGTCAACTGATCACCACCTGGTGGTGAGTTGGATCCGATGGCGGGGGAGGAAGCTGGACAGACTCGGCAGACCCAAACGTACTGTGAGGGTCTGCTGGGAACGTTTGGCAGAGCCTCCTGTCAGAGAGATCTTCAACTCCCACCTCCGGCAGAGCTTCGACCGGATCCCGAGGGAGGCTGGAGATATTGAGTCCGAGTGGACCATGTTCTCCACCTCCATTGCTGAAGCGGCCGCTCGGAGCTGTGGCCGTAAGGTCTCTGGTGCCTGTCGAGGCGGCAATCCCCGAACCCGGTGGTGGACACCGGAAGTAAGGGATGCCGTCAAGCTGAAGAAGGAGTCCTATTGGGCCTGGTTGGCTTGTGGGACTCCTGAGGCAGCTGATAGGTACCGGCAGGCCAAGCGGACTGCAGCCCGGGTGGTTGTGGAGGCAAAAACTCGGGCCTGGGAGGAGTTCGGTGAGGCCATGGAGAAGGACTATCGGTCGGCCTCGAAGAGATTCTGGCAAACCGTCCGGCGCCTCAGGAGAGGGAAGCAGTGCCCTACCAATGCTGTTTACAGTAGAGGTGGGGAGCTGTTGACCTCAACTGGGGATGTCGTTGGACGGTGGAAGGAATACTTCGAGGATCTCCTCAATCCCGCTGTCACGTCTTCCATTGAGGAAGCAGAGGCTGAGGGCTCAGATGTGGACTCGTCCATCACCCAAGCTGAAGTCACCGAGGTAGTCAAGAAACTCCTCGGTGGCAAGGCACCGGGGGTGGATGAGATCCGCCCTGAGTACCTCAAGTCTCTGGATGTTGTGGGGCTGTCTTGGCTGACACGCCTCTGCAGCATCGCGTGGCAGTCGGGGACGGTGCCTCTGGGATGGCAGACCGGGGTGGTGGTCCCTCTTTTTAAGAAGGGGGACCGGAGGGTGTGTTCCAACTACAGGGGGATCACACTTCTCAGCCTCCCTGGGAAAGTCTATGCCAGGGTACTGGAGGGGAGAATCCGGCCGATAGTAGAACCTCGGATTCAGGAGGAACAGTGTGGTTTTCGTCCAGGCCGTGGAACACTGGACCAGCTCTATACCCTCTACGGGGTGCTGGAGGGTTCATGGGAGTTTGCCCAACCAGTCCACATGTGCTTTGTGGATTTGGAGAAGGCATTCGACTGTGTCCCTCGCGGCGGCCTGTGGAGGGTGCTCCGGGAGTATGGGGTCCGGGGCCCTTTGCTAAGGGCTATCCGGTCCCTGTACGACCGGAGCAGGAGCTTGGTTCGTATTGCCAGCAGTAAGTCAGACTTGTTCCCGGTGTGTGTAGGACTCCGGCAGGGCTGCCCTTTGTCGCCGGTTCTGTTCATGATTTTTATGGACAGAATTTCTAGGCGCAGCCAGGGGCCGGAGGGGGTCAGGTTTGGTGACAACACGATTTCGTCTCTGCTCTTTGCGGATGATGTTGTCGTGTTGGCTTCATCAAGCCAGGACCTTCAGCATGCACTGGGATGGTTTGCAGCCGAGTGTGAAGCGGCAGGGATGAGAATCAGCATCTCCAAATCCGAGGCCATGGTCCTCAGTCGGAAAAGGGTGGCTTGCCCACTTCAGGTTGGTGGATGGATTTTATATATATTATTTATTTGAAAAACAGCAACATTTCACATTGGATAAGCTGTTACAGTTTAGTTTATTTTTCATTAAAAATTTAATTTAATGCTGTTTTATGCAATTTAATTTCTAAATCAACCCTTTTACTTGCTAAATCCATGTTATTTTTTCTTATTGTAAATGATTCATCAGTGCTTTATGTGAATGTGCTCATGTTATTACTGGTAACAAACTCCAGCTCTCAGTACGGCTTCACTGAATGTCTGAGATTGAACTGCATGAAGATTCCCTTGAAAGCATTTGACCTGAAAGAGAAAAACACATGTAGAAGAGAGCAGTTTATGGTCTGCTCTCTCAGAGGAAAAACTCAGTATATAAAATGAAATGCCACGACTAACAGAATTGACCTCGCGTAGTTGTTTGTAGCCCGAGAGGTTCGCTGTATCGAGCCGTTCGGTCGATCTGGAGGGGAACGCTGATGATGCTTCAGTCTGAGACTCATAAAAACTCCTCTTAAAGCTGCAGTGTGCAGTTTTTGGATGTTAAAATACAGCTAGATTATAACACTGTGACACCTTCACAACACTGATCTGTTTGTCTGAGAGTCACATTGATTCAACCAATGATGTGAGTTTGGGGCGGGGCTATATAGGTTTGCCTGACCAATGGCAGGACGTTTAGGGAAACCTGTTTGAAAACAGTCATTATTTTTGCAATTCAGCTTGATGACACAGAGTAGAAGTGACACAGAAAAGAGTGCTTGTGGTGAAAAATCAACCAAAAGTTATTCATTTTCATTTAGAGCTGACAATGAGTAACTTATATGATTATATGATGTCGGCGTTTTTAGCATATAATAAAAAAATTTTTCATTTAGTTTAACTTGATGTACTAAACTAACTAAAATTGACCAATAAAATAGCTAATAAAAATAAGAAAATGGCAAAAAAATAAAATAAAATACATTAAAAAACCCGTAAACTTTATATAAATAATAATATGAAACACTAATAAAATCGCAAAAAGAAACTAAATTACTTAAAATACTGCTCAAATATAAAAGTGCTTAAATTAAATGAAATATACAATAGTATCTCAAAGGTACTAAAATAACACCGGTAACTAATAGATATGAGTGTTTATCTGAGATTTGTCACTCTAATGTTTTTATAAAAATGTTAATGATATCAAAGTGCAGATTATTCACACCAAACCTATGAATCATGTGCAGTATTTTGAGGATGTGAGTGGCACTTAATGCAGGTCAAAGATGAAAACCATGTTTTCAAAGCTAATGTGAGCTTGTGAAAATGTACTGTAGAATATACAAAGACAGACACTTGGAGCATTTGTGCACTTTTTTTAAATGTATAAATCGCACAGATCTTTTACCAGTTTTTGAAAATATCCAACAATGAGAGACGTTCAAATTAACAATGATCGGCACTACCGTAATGAATAGTGCAAATAACTGTAATCAAAACTGTGTACAGAAACACCTGAGGAAAACGAAAAGAGCGAGTCTTTCATAAACGTCCATAAAAATTAGTAAAGAGAAAGAGAGAGAAAATAGGAACAATTAATGACATTCATTCCACCAGTACTGTCTGATGCTGTTGCTTCAGGGACAAAAACCCTGGAAAAAACACGTTCACATTCACCATTGATGCTTTGAGACGACTGTGGCTGACAGGGCTGGGCGATAGTGCTGAATCAGGCAATTTCACATTTTCTGTGCTGATTTTGGGAAATCTAAAGAATTAATTTAATCACAGTACAATGTGTTATTCACAGCTGATTCATTTTCATTCACACGCACAAGTATAACAGAACATGGTCATAAACAGAAGCATTTTTGCCTACAGATATTTATACTAAAACAATATAAAAAATGAGAACATTTTTGAGCGATTGTTTCAGAGTTTTGATTCATCTGAACTGATTCACAGAAATGAATCAAACTTAAATGCTGCTTTTGAATCATGAAACTAGTCTGATGATGCAATACTTAATGAACAAATTAAAATAATTGCATGATCTCCAGCATTTTTGAGAGATAATGCAAAAGCAAATATTTAGTCTTTTAGAGTTCTGATTCATGGAAGTGAATTAAACTCAAATGCTGTAGAAGAATCATTAAACTAGACTGATGATATTTTTTCGGAAGCTTAATGAACGAATTAAAAATGTGCATTAAAATAATTATGTGATTCGCAATCTCCAGCATTTCTGGATGATGATTCAAATACATCTTTAGAGTTTTGAATCGACTCTTTTAAATGGACACGGAAATGAATCACACTTGCATGCTATTTTTGATACTGCAGATCAACTATGAAACCTGTCTGATGATACAATCTTTAGGAAACATAATGAACAAATTAAAAAAGTACATTAAAATGATTCACAATTCGTAGCATTTTTTAAGGATGACACAAATGCATCATTGCTTTTTAGAGTTTTGAATCCATTTGTTGAATCAGTTTGAAGTGATTCATGGAAAGGAATCAAACTTAAATGCTGTTTTTGACACTGGAGAAGAATCATGAAACTATTTTAACAACTCAATCTTTAGGAAATGCAATGGACAAATAATAATTGTGTAATTCATAATATTGAAAATATTGTTTTGCTTTTTGAATCAATTGATTCAAACAGTTTTAGGCGAGTTACAGAAATTAATAAAATGTAAATGTTGCTTTTGATACTGAGGAATCATAATGAAGCTAGTCTGATGCTGCAATCTTAATGAAACTTAAAGGACTAATTAAATAGTGCATTAAAATAATTGTGATTCACATTCGTTTGGATTTCTGAAGGGTGATGCAATTGCATCTTTGCTTTAGATTCTGAATCGATTCATAAAAAAGGATGCAGTTTGATGTGATTCATGGAAATGAATCAAACATAAATCCAGTTTTTGATACTGAAGAACCACCATGAAACTAGTCTGACTTAAAAAGCACATTAAAATAATTGCATGCAAAAATATAATGAATATTCAATATAAAATCGCCCAGCCCTAGTGGCCATCCGGTGTCAGTGCAAGTGTGTTTTTCCTCTGGTGATGCTGGTCTTTGAAACATGTCGTGCACAACACCGAGGCTCACAATGCAGCTGAAGCATTTTAAGTTTACAATCAGGTAAAACAATCCTGCCCTGCCAATGACATCATTCAACTTCCTGTTCAAACCAATTCTGTACAACACATTTCACAAAGCATCCTTCTTTTGTCTGGTTTGTAAATATCTCAGTCCTTGAAAAAAAAGAAAGAAATCATAGCACAAAATTGGAATCGAAACTAGATAGAACAAAATATCAAGGGCTGGGAAATAGAAAAGACTGCAAACGCTTTGGCAGAAGAGACAGGAAAGGAATACACAATGAAAGGATGAAAGAAAAGATAAATTACAGGAGAGACGTGAAGAAAAGTGGTTTTCTCTTTCGCTCAGCATGGCCCGCCATCGTACAACACTCCTCCCACAGATTCGGGGCTGCAAGTTATTCGTTTTTCCTCATAGAGGAAAGAAGCAAAGAAAAAAAGGTGCTCTTCACATGAAAGTCATGTTTCACTGATTGTCCACGGAAAGTTGCACCAGCCGAAGAGAGCGGAAAGCCTCGGCTCAGAGATTTACAATCACAGCGTATATATATATATATATATATATGAAGACATCCTTTATAGAAAAGGAGCTGAGAATCCATGTCAGGACCCGTGAGGTTGAATCCATGTGTGTGTGTGATGGTAAATACTACTCCAGGTTGGTCTGTTCGTCATCTTGTGGGTTGCTGTGCTCCTGCAGGCATCTTTTGCGTATAACAGGCAGCGGATGAGCCTCTGTGTTAAACACCCAGTCGTCCAGCGGCAGGAGATCATCGTCCGAGAACAGCAGGTACAGATATCTGTGATCGCACACAGACGGGGTTAACAATGTGTCACGATATCACCATCAAAGCACAGCATTAACACTAACATCAAGGCAATGCCAGTCTGCGTTTGTATGCTTCCAACATCACAAAAGGAGATTTGACACCGAGTACTCTCCTGTACAACTAAAGTGAATGTGAACAGATGCTGAGAAAAGCTCTGAAAACACCATAAAAGCATCATTTGGTACATGCATAAAAACATACATATATATTATAGTGGCTGTTATTTCATGTCAAGGTTAAACTTTAATAGTCAGACGAATATATATATTTTTGCGAGTCTGTTTTTGTTGAGTATGATATTTATACGTCAGGATTTTATGGCTCATATAGTGAGATATACTGAGAAGATACATTTTTGCAGGTTTATTATAAGTAACTGAAACTAAAATTAAAATATAAACACTAAATTTTCAGAACTTGAAATAAATATCAACTAAAATAAAATAGATTATACTTTTTAAAATCTAGTTGCGAGGGCAACATTTGTCATTTTAATCTAAAAACTTGATGAACTGAAACTGAGTTAATAATAAAAACAGACATTTATTTTAAACTCAAACAACAAATTTACTAAAACTTTAACTAAAATTAAAACTAAAATGCAAAATATAAAAATAAAAAATTATAAAACTAATATTTTCTCAATGTTACTAAAATAACACTGAATTTTATTTAGATGCCCAAACTGAGCAAAAACATGCAATTTGGTGTAGAGATGACTGGTATTCATATTCACAAACATAAGATGAAATTCTGATGCTTGTAATGTGAGACTCTAAAACAAGATTGATGGAGAATCACGTAAAGCTGAGCTGCTTCAGTCCAGGAAGAGTTCATCTGGAGATATTTCTACATTTATTCTGACATTTACTTGAGAAGTTTTGATCAATTAAAGGCCTTAGAAATCTGTGCATCAATTATGACACAGTAGGCTTGATAGGGTTAAATGAAGTCAATAGAAGCTATTAAAAAAAGACATGAAATGCAGTGCAAAAGTCACAGGTTTTTGTGCTTTTTCTCTTAATCCTTAAATCTATGAAACTAGTCTGATTCAGGACAGTGCAGGGTGATAATGAACTTACTTGAGCGTCTCGGACAGAAAGAAGCTCTGTTGCATGTTGTCGTGACTGACTGTGGAGGCGTACACGTCTCTGATTCCCGAGAAACCTGCTTCTACACGACACTGCTTCTCCAACGCCTGTGAACACAAACCACTTGAGCTGGACCGTCGAATGTGCCAACAAACAAAGTGTGACCCTGGGCCACAAAACCAGTCTTAAGTGTACATTTTCAGAAACTGAGATTTATAAATCACCTGAAAGCTGAATAAATTAGCTTTCCATTGATGTATGGTTAGTTATTATTGGCTAATATTTGGTTGAGATATAACTATTTGGAATCTGAGGGTGCAAAAAAAAAAAATATTATATAAGTTGTCCAAATGAAGTTCTTAGCAATGCGTATTACTATTTAAAATTTAAGCTTTGTTGAACATGGTCTTTACTTGGCATAAAAGAGAAAACCATAATTTTGACCCATACTATGTATTTTTAGCTATTGCTACAAATATACCCCAGAGACTTAAGATTGCTTTTGTGGCCCAGGGTCACATAAAGGTCATATGACATACAGTAATCTTACATCAGTAGTTCTCATCAGCAAAGTTTTAACAAATAATAAAAAGCAAGTAATTATTTAATATGTATTACTTTTATGCATTTTATGCATTTTATGCATACAGACAATTTTATTCAAAGCAATATTGCATTTATACTTTTATTCATCGAGTATGCTTTAAACTTTAATCAGAAGTGACAGTAAAAGCATTTATAATATGATAAAAGACTTAAATAATCTCAAATAAATAACTAAAATAAGACTCAAATAAATGCTGTTCTTATGTATATTGTGCAGCACAACTGTTTCCAACATTGATAATAATCAGAAATGTTTCTTGAGCAGCAAATCAGCATATTATTCTGATTTCTGAAGATCATGTGACACTGAACACTGGAGTAATGATGCTGAAAATTTACAGAAATAAATTATATTCGAACAGATATTCACATAGAAAACAGTTCTTTTAAACGGTAATAATATTTCAAAATTTTACTGTATTTTTGATCAAATAAATGCAGCCTTGGTGAGCAGAAGAGACCTCTTCTTTACAGTTTCTTGCTTGCGGAAGATACAAGCGATTTGTGAGGCATCCTTTAAAACTGGAGAGCTGCTATTTCTGTCACTTTAAAGTTGTCTAGAACATTAAGCGCTAAATTTGAGCGCTGAATAAAAGAAGAGCTGACATGGCAAATTAATGATCTATTAACCTCAAACAAAGGTAGACACCTAGACTACAATTAGGAGTGTCTCGTGAGTTCGGTTTGGAGATGAATTTGACAAATCCATTCGAGTTCTCCTCGACCTCCTGCAGCCAGCAATTAACATGTCAGTCTGTCGGAGGAGCGCTGCACTTTAACATCGGCTTTATTAATATAACAACCACAGCCGAGCGTTCATTTACCAGAGATAATGTGAGGAAGAGCCGTGAAATACACCACAGATCCTCAACCGCGCACTGATTCATCACATATACTGCAGGAATCCATCTATCCATCATTCGTCAGAACAATTGTAGACCACTAAGCAGACAATATCTGTTTTACTTGTTCATCTATATCTGTTCATTTGAGATGATATGAATCCTAAATTTACTGTGAAAGGGTTGAAATAATACAGTGCTAAGGATTAGCGATGCTACAAAACTTTGAGAATTTTGTAAACCCACATTTGTTGATCGATAATCTAAATATTGACATTAAATGTTGAAATACACATGCACCTCAACAGCCTCCCAGCCCCACTGCCTGTACTTGGGGTCATGGGTCAAACGCCACATGTACATGTAGCTCTCGATGACCTCTGGCCTCAGGATGTAGTAGCGGTCACTCATTCGGGTGGCTGTGGCCTCGGCTCCTGCATCGAAGCGGAAAGCCTCTGGACCCAGTTTGGTGGCTGTAGACAGAAAAAACAATACCGTTGATATAAATACAGACTTCTTCTGGTCTTATTGTGAAAAAATGTAAACCACATGACTTTCTTCTGACATGTACTGCTCACTTTTACAACATTACAAATTCAGTCACATCTGCTCTGGGTCATTTGCCTTTAAATGGCTTTAATATTCTTTAAAGCTTTCAGTCCAAAAGACACTCATTTGGAGAAATTCACGATTATTGTCTTTTTGTTGTTGTTGTTGTTGCATTTCATCAGAATTATTGCACTTCTTCCATAAGCATGAATCAAGAACTTCTATGTCAAATCAAGAATTTAAATGTTTGCCTGTGTTTTCATCTCAGCGCATTTTTCACAATGTAGGCTAAGTTAGGGTTAAGGTTAGGAGTGCACATGGTTGCCAGGTTGGAAAGCTTAAGTAAACCACTAGGCAGAAAATGTATCTATGACAGCCCATTTCCACAAAGTAAGTGTCACGTTCGGGATCCAATGAGGCACGGAGATAGAACCAATTGCAGGTAAGTCATTTATTACAGGGTAATCCAAAGGGGTAAACAGTCCAGGCAGGGGTCAAAACCAAACATAATCCAAACATGAAAACAAGACAAGAAGACAAGGCAAGGGCAAGACTGATTTGACGGACATGAAAAATCATAAGACATTAAACAAGGACTCCGTAACACAGACTCAGACAGACCGGGTATAAATACACAGAAGGATAATGAGGGAACAGGAGACAGGTGGGGAACAATCAATTACTCAACAGGAGGAAAGTGACCAAATAAGGGAAACAGGAAGTGATAAGGTGACAGACACCATGAGAAAGGAGGATACCGTGTGGAAACCCAGGGAACACAACCCAGACAGTGTGACAGTAAGAAAAAAAATCATGCTTTGGTAAGTCAAAATTAAGATTTCTTGCCAATGATTTGCCAAACTTGATGGTGAAATTGTGATGAAACGATGGGTTTTATGGAAACACAAGCAGTTCTGTCTTGGCAAGGTTGTGTTGAAGATGATGGTCCTTCATCCAGCAATAAATGTCTTTTATACAAGCTGAGATGCGATTAGCTACCGTCAGATCATCAGGATGGAAAGAGAGGTAGAGTTGAGTATCATCAGCATAGCAGTGGTATGAAAAGCCATGTTTCTGAACGACAGAACCTAATGATGCCATGTAGACAGAGAAGAGAAGTGGTCCGAGAACTGAGCCCTGGGGCACCCCAGTATTTAGATTAATGAGATAAATAGGCAAAAATTACTATTTACCTCATATTTCTGAATTTGTATCTCATGATTATGACAATTTAAATCATAATTTTAAGGAATTTAAAAGTTGAAATTGACATACAATGTCATATTTACATAAAAAAACTACATTTTCATAATTCCATAGTGCCATAATGTCATCTTTTTCCTCCTATTTATGAGTTTTATGTCATAATTTCAAATTGTAAAGTCATAATTGTCTCTTTTCATCTTTAATTATGACGTAACAAAGCATGATTTTCTATCTTACATGAAGGAAATGGGCTTCCATATGTATCGATTTAAATAAAAAGCTCTGATCGTGGGATTTAAGCTCTTGAAATCTGGCAACCACAACCATGAAAGCTCGAGGACTGACACAAATGCAAATTAAAATGAAACATTTTCAGTACGCTATAAATAATCATCATCCAAATATCACAGTCGATGTTGCTTAAAAACTAAGCGAAGGGGAAATCATGATTCAATGAATTCACCAGGTATTAAGTTGGTTTTCATTTTCCTGCTTTGCAATTCACATTGTCAACGTTTTAATCACTGGATGTTGTCAAATAACTGCATTTCTGGTTGCCTTTATCATCATTCATCTGCAAATCTTTGAAAAGCACATTCATAGTATCAACATATGTAGCCGAGCAAGAAGAAATCACAGCACACGAAGCACAGAGTAGAGCTTAGTGAATGCAGTCTGATTTAACTGCAACGGCCTAATCATCATGAAGAGAAAACATGCATGTTTTTTTATATGCACTTAAAAAAGCTCTAGTTAGTCTTCTATCTCCCTCATGCTGATTGCTCGGCTGGTGTAAATACTGAGCTTTGTGGAGAAATCTGAGCCAGTAAACACAGTATGTGTGTAGTTCACACTACGATCACCAGCCGTCTTCATGAAAACACAAAGCTTTCAAAGCAGAACATAACATAACAAACACAAATGTATCCCATTGTGCCCCTTAAATCTAAAATTACAAGCAGCCCCAGTCCGGGAGAAACACTCTCGTCTGAATAAACATTTTCATTTGCATACTGATTTTGTTTTGTTTCGTCTCAATTCATTTCTCTCTTTATATTCAATATAACGCCACTTCAACGTGGAACTGTGTTTAAGTGGAATACAGTGTTTTTCTGGTGATTATCGGAGTGTTACGGAGACAGAAACTCTCCCACGGGGAAGCTTTAATACGACACTTCTCAATATAAAGAATGATGCTTCTCCAAATGTGTTTAATATAACAGCTTTTTTTTTCTTCATGGCGCAGTGGGGCATGTTATAATGAGGAGAATATGTTAATAAAAGAAAAACACAAGACAGCTTTGAGACACATAAACATGAATAACACAATAAACAAACAAGATATAAACAAATCTCATGGAAACATGTCCAGATCATATTTAACTCCAAAACTAGTTTTGTAATATTTTTTGCACCACTCTTTCATAGTTTAACTTAATTTTATTATTTAGATTTCATATTCATATAGTCATTTATTTAGATTAAAATTATTTTAATTCAGTAATATTTTTTACAGCAGTACAGAAATACTGTAATAGTATTTTAGCATTGAGATATTATTATAAGTTTTTATAAGTTTTATTTTTAGATTTCCAGTTTCATTTTAAAGTTTTAGTTTATATATATATATATATATATATATATATATATATATATATACACACAGTTTTACACATTTTGCTGCTTCTGTCATGTTTAGTAGTCATATCTATTTAGTTGATTTTAAGTTTGCTATTTCATTTTTAAAAGTTGTATTATTATTTTTATATCAATTATTATTTTCTTAGAATTTGTACTAGTTTTAGTCATTTTAATACATTTTACTGTGTTTGTTATTATTTTATTATTATTATTATTATTATTAATAATAATTATTTACTTAGAATTTGTACTAGTTTTAGTCATTTTAATACATTTGACTGTGTGTGTTATTATTTTATTATTATTATTATTAATAATAATTATTCACTTAGAATTTGTACTAGTTTTAGTCATTTTAATACATTTTACTGTGTGTGTTATTATTTTTTTATTATTATTATTATTAATAATTATTATTTTCTTAGAATTTGTACTAGTTTTAGTAATTTTAATATATTTTACTGTGTGTGTTATTAATTTATTATTATTATTATTATTATTATTATTATTAATAATTATTCACTTAGAATTTGTACTAGTTTTAGTCATTTTAATACATTTTACTGTGTTTGTTATTATTATTTTATTATTATTATTATTATTATTATTAATAATAATAATTATTCACTTAGAATTTGTACTAGTTTTAGTCATTTTAATACATTTTACTGTGTGTGTTATTTTATTATTATTATTATTATTAATAACTATTTTCTTAGAATTTGTACTAGTTTTAGTCATTTTAATACATTTTACTGTGTGTGTTATTTTATTATTATTATTATTATTAATAATAATTATTCACTTAGAATTTGTACTAGTTTTAGTCATTTTAATACATTTTACTGTGTGTTATTATTTTATTATTATTATTATTATTATTATTATTACTAATAATTATTTTCTTAGAATTTGTACTAGTTTTAGTCATTTTAATACATTTTACTGTTTGTGTTATTATTTTATTATTATTATTATTATTATTACTACTAATAATTATTTTCTTAGAATTTGTACTAGTTTTAGTCATTTTAATACATTTTACCTTTATTTTAGTTTTTATTTTAGTTAAACTTGAAATAAAAAAATGTAATAAAAAATTTTAAATGAAAAACGTTACCTTGCTGAAATATAATAATTATATCTTATGATTAAGTTTATTTAATTTCAAGTAATGAAATTGTTTTTAATAATTCTAATAGCTTCACTTTTAATTTGAGTTAACTATAATAACCTTTAGTAGCCTACATCACGTACAAAACTATGCATCAATATAAATACTTTCGTTTTTCAGTTTAATCTTTTTTTTGCATTTTGCATTTTGCAAATGAGAATTTGGGGGTGAAAATATCTTTGCTTCATTTCCTTGCTCTATATAATGCTATTTTGTCATTTGACTCTTTTGATTTTGGTGTAAAATCTGACCCGGGCATGTTCTGAGCGGGATTCATTCATATCCTGCTCATGGAGGATTTTATTTCCCGAGAGACGTGAGGTCAAAACGAGATCAAACGTGGTATTTCTCGCTCATCCTCTGCAGCGTCTGGATCCTCCTGTCGAGAGCACTGTGAAGAGCTATTTCTGATCTGACGCAGGTTAGGCTTCATCTCATCTGTTTGCTTCAGATGTCTGAGAAAGCAACAGTTTGAGTCTGTGATTATCCAGCAGAGTAATGGCCTTTCTCTATCTGAGAGCCAGCAGATTGGATTGTCAGAAACACAGACGCCTGGAAGCATGAGCAGAAAGATAAGACAAAGGATGTCTCTGACGCTGCCTTCCTCTTTAGATCACAGTCTGACTTCACACTACTGTTATTTTAACTTTTTTCATATACTGTTATATGATTTATTAATACTAGTAACACTTTATGTTAAGGACCAATTCTCACTATTATGCACCGAAATAAGATTGCACATAATTTGGTTGCACTTATGTAAAATGACAATAAAGATTCTGATTCCAATTTGTGTTCTGAAGATGAACGAAGATCTTACGGGTTTGTAATTAATGAGTGATTAAGAGTGATTAGTAATGACAGCATTTTCATTTCTGGGTGAACTATCCCTTTAAGTACTAAAATCACAAAAAATAAAAAATAAATAAAAGTAAACAGAAATATGAATTCGAACAACAAAATACTAAAATGACTTAAAACTAAAATTTGAATAAAAACAGAAAATATAAAAGCAAAATAATAATTATTCAAATTAACTACTACAATTAAATTACTGATATTCTAGTACTAAAATACAAAAAAGAAAGGAAAAAATGACTCAAATTTAAACTAAAATTTTAATATAAATCTTAATTCAAATGATGAATAAATACTGCTAATATTCTAGTACTAAAATACTAAAACTAAATGAAAAAAGAGCTAAAATTAGAATAAAAAGAAAATATAAAAGCAAAATAATAATTATTCAAATTAACTACTACAATTAAATTACTGATATTCTAGTACTAAAATATTAAAATTAAATGAAAAACAAAATTAAAAAAAGACTCAAAATTGAGCTAAAATTAGAATAAAAACAGAAAATATAAAAGCAAAATAATAATTATTCAAATTAACTACTACAATTAAATGACTAATATTCTAGTACTAAAATACTAAAATTAAATGTAAAAAATTAGCTAAAACTAAAAAAGAAAAAATGACTCAAATTTAAACTAAAATTTCAATATAAATCTAAATTCAAATGATGAATAAATACTGCTAATATTCTAGTACTAAAATTAAATAAAATTTTTTTAAAAAAAAGACTCAAAATTGAGCTAAAATTAGAATAAAAAAGAAAATATAAAAGCAAAATAATAATTATTCAAATTAACTACTACAATTAAATGACTAATATTCTAGTACTAAAATACTAAAATGAAATAAATAAAAAAAGACTCAAATTTAAACTAAAATGTAAATATAAAGCTAAATTCGAAAGATGAATAAATACAGTAATGGATGATACTGAAATAAGATCAGTGTGTAGTTGAAAGCCTGAGCTCGATCACAGAGATGACACAGTGATGTTCTGACCTGAGCGGCTGTAGGACTCATGACAGGTGTGAGTGATTTGAGCAGCCAGGTCCAGGTAATGCTGCTTGTGTCCCGCCGGCCCGTCGTCAGCACCGATGCCGATCATCCCGCCGGAGAAACAGGCCAGATGCCCCATCTTATGGTCCAGGATTCCTCCTCGCCACTCGGCCACATACGTCAATCCACCCGGAGACTTCTGCACCAGGTTCGTCTCGATGGCCTGCACACACACACACACACACACACACACACACAGCGAGATCAGTCTGCTAAATACAACACGGCTGGGACAGACTGACTGCTAAAACCTGCTTCTGCTTTGAAATAACTAGTAAATATTACAAATTATTGCAAAAAAACTGTAAGTAACACACTGAATAAAACATGAAATTCTGAATGTCTTAAAACATACATTGAAAAATAACTTACTATTTAAACTGCAAAACTCTCTAATAAACATTATTTATATACTGTGATATTAATATTTGAAATGAGCTTTTATTATTATATTTTCAACATAGCGTTACTAATTTATTAAAAATGCAATTTTTATTAGCTTTCACATAGTGAAGTGAAGTGACATTCAGCCAAGTATGGTGACCCATACTCAGAATTTGTGCTCTGCATTTAACCCCTCCGAAGTGCACACACACAGAGCAGTGAACACACACACACACACTGTGAGCACACACCCGGAGCAGTGAACACACACACACACACACACACTGTGAGCACACACCCGGAGCAGTGGGCAGCCATTTATGCTGCGGCGCCCGGGGAGCAGTTGGGGGTTCGATGCCTTGCTCAAGGGCACCTAAGTCGTGGTATTGAAGGTGGAGAGAGAACTGTACATGCACTCCCCCCACCCACAATTCCTGCCGGCCCGGGACTCGAACTCACAACCTTTCGATTGGGAGTCCGACTCTCTAACCATTAGGCCACGACTTCCCCGACGTATATCTATATAGCTTTATTTTATTTTTATTTCTGTTTTAATTTGAGTACTTCGATCTAATTTTCATTGTTTTTAGTTTAATAGATGTTATTTTATTCCAGGTTCAATAAATGAAAATCATTTTTAAGTTTTAATAAAATGCTATTTTTTTTTAAATAATATAATACTTATTTTTTGTTTTACTTACAACTTCAAAAAAATATATGTATATTTTTAAATCTAATCACTTACTAAACACCCTATGATTTAAATTTATTTTCTCATTTTTAAATTAGCTTTAATGATTATATTTTCAATTTAGTTTAGGCTTTAGTTTAAGATTTTGCCATTTTATTCATTTTTCATATTTCTGATAAAACATTTATTTCTCCTTAAGTAATTTTAGTACTTTAAATTATTTATTAAGTTATATAAGTTTTTCATTTAAAATATTTATCTATTCTAGCTTCAATTAAAATTTTTTTAATATATACAACTTCTGAGGAAGAAATGCAGAAATAGTATTTTCTTTTATTAAATACTATTATAACTACCATTTATAATAGTATTTTTTAAAACATTTTTATTGATTTATTTACAACTTTTTTTGTAATAGTCAATTCACTTACTACAAAACTGCAACACCCTCCATTTAACATGATTTATATACTGTTTATTACAATTTTAAATTTTAATAGTTTTCAATTTAATTTAATTCCTAGTAATTTTATATTTCTATATAGCTTTATTTTTATTAATTTTTTTACTTTTATTTTAATACTTTAACTGTACAATTGTAATGTTTATTTATTTTTTAGTTTATGTTTTTCATCTAATATATGTATTTTATTTCAACTTTACATCAACAAATACTTTTTAATAAATTTTCTAAAACAGAAATTTTTAAGTTCAAAGACTTATAGTATTTATTTTTTATTTATTATCATATATATATATTTTTAAATGCTTCCAGCTCTTTCTGTGTATTTGAGTGATGGAGCCTGAGATGCTGAAGATAATGCATCTATGAATCCTATGAAGCACAGAAGGCTGGACATGTTTTGTGTGAGAGTGAAGAAACATCCGCTCGCTTTGTTAAGTGCTTTGAAATGAAGGCGACGCTGGATTTCAATAAAACACATATAAAAGCAGGACGGTGTGCACATATTGCAGTAGGAGGTGACGTTTATGCATGAAATGTTTTATGTATAATATAAGACCGTATGCACCGTGGAGAACTGAAGTCAAGCCTCATTGCGATTCTATCAGGACTTTGAGACTCAAAGGTTTATAAATCTGCCAAAGACTATACGAGAAAACATCTCAGAGCCTCTTCCTCTGCGTTTCTTATGATT